>NC_066585.1:516590081-516817581 GCF_024323335.1 Lathyrus oleraceus | reverse complement strand
ATTTTTTTTTGTGAAAGATGGAAGTTATTTTATCAATTGGTAACCAACAAAAGAAATGAAACACTCAAATTATTTATAAAAAAGATAAAGGGTAATTTTGGAATAAAAATAGGTCACTCCAAAAACTTGTATCCCCTTTATATATAGTTATAGATTAAACTGTCATTTCCTATATGTTGTAACTGCTATTCCTATTTTGTAGGAGTTAAAATTTGATAATAGGAATAAAAACGTGAGAAGTTATGAAGTGAAATATTTTTTTAAATTGTTCCATAAGTGTAGGATGGTATGAGTGCCACATATTATTATTATTGGATAAAATAAAAGAAAAATAATTAAAAAATATAAGGGTAAAATCGGGAGAAAAATAGGCCACTCCAAATAGGTGTATTCCCATATAAACGGTTTGTTTTTATATAACACTACGTGCCCGTTTGTCCATTTTTTTAGTGTGCACACGCGTCAAAATATAAATGAGTATTTTTTATTTTAATTTACTTCATAAAATATTTTAATAAGTGTTTCATCAAAGTCTTTGTCTCATTTATATGTTATTGTTATTGATCTTAGATGTGCTCATGATCTAATTACGTCTGCATTTTTTTAATGGACCTCAGGAAAGTGGAGTGTAATATTTCATTGATTATATGATCTAATATTTTATTTTAATACATGTTATAATATCTAGGAACATATCATCATGTAAACGTTAATTTAAATCAAAGATAAATATTTAAGAAAATAACAACAACAAATATAATAAATGATAGAACATTTAACACAAACTAAAACTAAATATAAGCACCATTTAAATATATACACCATTTAGATATAAACAATAATTGTCATGGTGATTTTAAATATAAGAACAAAATTAATTGTCACCATTTTTGTTCATTAAAATATAAATTATCACCATCATTTCCATACAAATTTAGAAACTATCCTAAAATAGACACAAAAATATATAAATCATCATAGAATACACGTTCAAAAAATATATAAATCATCATAAAATATAAATAAATCCGCATGATCGAAAATCACCACATGATCAAAAATCATCATCATTATCCGATCAATAATTATTAAGTATTTTTCTGCAATTCATGCACACAAAAAAGGTTTATACTATAATGGTTGTAATTACATAAAACAAATTTAATTTAATTTAATGATTGTAATTAAATTACATAAAATGATTTATATAATGATTTTTTAACATGTTGATAAATCAAACTCTAATGATTGTAATTAAATAAAATATATGAAATTAATAAAATAAAATAAAATAAAAACTCAAACCACTTTTCATTGCCTTGTTGTTCCTTCTTCTTCCGGCCACATGATTGCCACCATTGATTGCATTCTTAACCGCTACCAGGCCGATTAATTGGCGTCGTCACTACTCGTCGTACCATTGTTAGGTCGTTATGCTATTTTGTTAACAATTGTGTTGCAGTGTTGTCTACGCATATCGTCGTCTTGTCGGATTACCATTCTCAATCACAAATCAATACGTTGAAAAAGAAGAGATTGGAATTGTGGATTTGTGAGAAAAATTATATGGTATTAATTAGAAATTTGATTGTGTGATATACGCAGAAAGCAATTATACGACATGATACTAATTGCAATTGGAGTATAAAATTCAGTAGTTATAAGCAATGTCAATTATTGTAGAAATTTGCCCATAATGGTAGTACACAAAAGATGCAAATTGCTATTGCAATAGAGAAAGAAATTATAAATTGCTATGTAATTATACGAATTCATGACATTTTTTTTGCTATAAATAAGATGAAAAAAAAAACCACCCATAACTTAAAGCAGTTTTTTTGTGAAAAACTAAATTCCCTTATTGGTGTAACGGTTGCTTCTCATCCTAATTCTAGAGTGTGGGTAGTTATGGTTGTTGTGGTTTTTTAGTAAATATAAATTATATAAAGGGCAAACTTGGAAGAAAAATAAGCCACACCAAAATCTCCTATCCCCTATCCCCTTATAGATTGTGTAATTCTGAAAATCCTTGTGTAGAAACCACCACGGACCATTCTTAGATATAAACAATAATTGTCATGGTGATTTTAAATATAAGAACAAAATTAATTGTCACCATTTTTGTTCATTAAAATATAAATTATCACCCTCATTTCCATACAAATTTAGAAACTATCCTAAAATAGACACAAAAATATATAAATCATCATAGAATACACGTTCAAAAAATATATAAACCATCGTAAAATATAAATAAACCCGCATGATCGAAAATCACCACATGATCAAAAATCATCATCATTATCCGATCAATAATTATTAAGTATTTTTCTGCAATTCATGCACACAAAAAAGGTTTATACTATAATGGTTGTAAATACATAAAACAAATTTAATTTAATTTAATGATTGTAATTAAATTACATAAAATGATTTATATAATGATTTTTTAACATGTTGATAAATCAAACTCTAATGGTTGTAATTAAATTAAATATATGAAATTAATAAAATAAAATAAAAACTCAAACCACTTTTCATTGCCTTGTTGTTCCTTCTTCTTCCGGCCACATGATTGCCACCATTGATTACATTCTTAACCGCTACCAGGCCGATTAATTGGCGCCGTCACTACTCGTCGTACCATTGTTAGGTCGTTATGCTATTTTGTTAACAATTTTGTTGCAGTGTTGTCTACGCATATCGTCGTCTTGTCGGATTACCATTCTCAATCACAAATCAATACATTGAAAAAGAAGAGATTGGAATTGTGGATTTGTGAGAAAAATTATATGGTATTAATTAGAAATTTGATTGTGTGATATATGCAGAAAGCAATTATACGACATGATACTAATTGTAATTGGAGTATAAAATTCAGTAGTTATAAGCAATGCCAATTATTGGTGTAACCGTTTCTTCTCATCCTAATTCTAGAGTGTGGTAGTTATTGTTGTTTTGGTTTTTTTAGTAAATATAAATTATATAAAGGGCAAACTTGGAAGAAAAATAAGTCACACCAAAATCCTCTATCCCCTTTATAGATAGTAATAGATATAGGTATAAATAGAAGAATAGATATAGGTATAAATAGAAGATGAATTTGAAGTTGATTGTTATTTATAATAACTCCACCATTACTTGTATTTAATATTCACACTATTTGACTGGCCTTTTTTTTAATTTTGAATTTCTTTATTAATTCATTTTAAAACTAATAAAAATTATTTTTTGAGGATATTATTGATATCAAAATAGGTCAGGCCAAAACACCACATTAAATAGTTATAGATACTCAATAAATAATATATATGACAAACATTTTTGTAGCATTGATGTAATTAATTTTTTTTTTATCATTGATGTAATTTATTTTATATATAAACATGTAATTATTTAATTTAAGAGTTTCATTCTACCTAATCTATGTGCTTTAACACTTAATAAATATTTATACATTAAGTAAACACGTAATTATTTAAGTTAAGAGTTTCATTATAACTAGTCTATATGCTTTAACACTTAATAAATAATTTACTAAAATAATTTATTACGTAAAATAATTTATTACATAAAGTAATTTACTAAAATAAATTGTTATGTCCAAAATAAAATAATTATTTATTTAATAACTCATTAAGAAAAAATAATTTATCTCAATAGTTGATACATTATTTTATCAAAAAATCAAAGATATGTAGTAAAAATATTTTATTTTATCATATTGAATTACCAAAGAAAAATATGGTAAATAATAACACAAAAATAAGGTAATTGATTATTTTTTTATGTTATTTCGGGTTAAGCTTATTAGTGTTATAGATAAGTATAAAATCCAAAATGGTTGAATATAAAACAGGAAGTAATATTTCTTTAAAAAAAAGTTAGATAAAATTTCAATAACCTAAAAAATCGAAATGTTAAATAGGAATTAGGAAGTAATTTAAGGTTACAACTGCCCTACGGCCATTATGTGTTAATTCTTTTTATTTTAATTATTATTATTTTTAAATAATAAACAAATATGAAAAAAGAAGTTACTTTTTAAAATAATAAACAAATATAAAAGAAGAAGTTAAGTGAGGGTATTTGTGGAAGAAATAAAGGCCATACCAAAATCACCTATCCCCTTTATATATACTAGCGTTCAGACGGGCACTCCCGTGCCCGTCTGTCCGCTTTTTTTAATGCGCACAGCAGAGAAAAATAAATATTTGTTTTTCTTTTTATGAGGTTTCTACTATAGGTCGCATTAAAGCTTTATATATAGGTAAGACAGTTTGTTTTTATATAACACTACGTGCCCGTTTGTCCATTTTTTTAGTGTGCACACGTGTCAAAATATAAATGAGTATTTTTTTATTTTAATTTACTTCATAAAATATTTTAATAAGAGTTTCATCAAAGTCTTTGTCTCATTTTCATGTTATTGTTATTTATCTTAGATGTGCTCATGATCTAATTACGTCTGCATTTTTTTAATGGACCTCAGGAAAGTGGAGTGTAATATTTCATTGATTATATGATCTAATATTTTATTTTAATACATGTTATAATATCTAGGAACATATCATCATGTAAACGTTAATTTAAATCAAAGATAAATATTTAAGAAAACAACAACAAATATAATAAATGATAAAACATTTAACACAAACTAAAACTAAATATAAGTACCATTTAAATATATACACCATTTAGATATAAACAATAACTGTCATGGTGATATGCTATTTTGTTTACAATTATGTTGTAGTGTTGTCTACGCATATCGTCGTCTTGTCAGATTACCATTCTCAATCACAAATCAATACATTGAAAAAGAAGAGATTGGAATTGTGGATTTGTGAGAAAAATTATATGGTATTAATTAGAAATTTGATTTTGTGATATATGCAGAAAACAATTATACATTTAAATATATACACCATTTAGATATAAACAATAATTGTCATGGTGATATGCTATTTTGTTTACAATTATGCTGTAGTGTTGTCTACGCATATCGTCGTCTTGTCGGATTACCATTCTCAATCACAAATCCATACATTGAAAAAGAAGAGATTGGAATTGTGGATTTGTGAGAAAAATTATATGATATTAATTAGAAATTTGATTTTGTGATATATGCAGAAAGCAATTATACATTTAAATATATACACCATTTAGATATAAACAATAATTGTCATGGTGATATGCTATTCACTTTACAATTGTGCTGTAGTGTTGTCTACGCATATCGTCGTCTTGTCAGATTACCATTCTCAATCACAAATCAATACATTGAAAAAGAAGAGATTGAAATTGTGGATTTGTGAGAAAAATTATATGGTATTAATTAGAAATTTGATTTTGTGATATATGCAGAAAGCAATTATACGACATGATACTAATTGCTATTGGAGTATAAAATTCAGTAGTTATAAGCAATGCCAATTACTGTAGAAATTTGCCCATAATGGTAGTACACAAAAGATGCAAATTGCTATTGCAATAAAGAAAGAAATTAGAAATTGCTATGTAATTATACGAATTCATGGCAATTTTTTTGCTATAAATAAGATGAAAAAAAACCACCCATAACTTGAAGCAGTTTTTTTGTGAAAACTAAATTCCATTATTTAAAGTATAAGAAAATTGTTACTAAATTCCATTATTGCTGTAACCGTTTCTTCTCATCCTAATTCTAGAGTGTGGGTAGTTATTGTTGTTTATATGATCTAATATTTTATTTTAATACATGTTATAATATCTAGGAACATATCATCATGTAAACGTTAATTTAAATCAAAGATAAATATTTAAGAAAACAACAACAACAAATATAATAAATGATAAAACATTTAACACAAACTAAAACTAAATATAAGTACCATTTAAATATATACACCATTTAGATATAAACAATAATTGTCATGGTGATTTTAAATATAAGAACAAAATTAATTGTCACCATTTTTGTTCATTAAAATAAAATTATCACCATCATTTCCATACAAATTTAGAAACTATCCTAAAATAGACACAAAAATATATAAATCATCATAGAATACACGTTCAAAAAATATATAAACCATCCTAAAATATAAATAAACCCGCATGATCGAAAATCACCACATGATCAAAAATCATCATCATTATCCGATCAATAATTATTAAGTATTTTTCTGCAATTCATGCACACAAAAAAGGTTTATACTATAATGGTTGTAATACTATAATGATTGTAATTACATAAAACAAATTTAATTTAATTTAATGATTGTAATTAAATTACATAAAATGATTTATATAATGATTTTTTAAAATGTTGATAAATCAAACTCTAATGGTTGTAATTAAATAAAATATATGAAATTAATAAAATAAATAAAAACTCAAACCACTTATCATTGCCTTGTTGTTTCTTCTTCTTCCGGCCACATGATTGCCATCATTGATTGCATTCTTAACCGCTACCAGGCCGATTAATTGGCGCCGTCACTACTCGTCGTACCATTGTTAGGTCGTTATGCTATTTTGTTTACAATTGTGTTTTAGTGTTGTCTACGCATATCGTCGTCTTGTCGGATTACCATTCTCAATCACAAATCAATACATTGAAAAAGAAGAGATTGGAATTGTGGATTTGTGAGAAAAATTATATGGTATTAATTAGAAATTTGATTTTGTGATATATGCAGAAAGCAATTATACGACATGATACTAATTGCTATTGGAGTATAAAATTCAGTAGTTATAAGCAATGCCAATTACCGTAGAAATTTGCCCATAATGGTAGTACACAAAAGATGCAAATTGCTATTGAAATAGAGAAAGAAATTAGAAATTGCTATGTAATTATACGAATTCATGGCAATTTTTTTGCTATAAATAAGATGAAAAAAAACCACCCATAACTTGAAGCAGTTTTTTTTGTGAAAAACTAAATTCCATTATTTAAAGTATAAGAAAATTGTTACTAAATTTCATTATTGCTGTAACCGTTTCTTCTCATCCTAATTCTAGAGTGTGGGTAGTTATTGTGTTGTGGTTTTTTAGTAAATATAAGTTATATAAAGGGCAAACTTGGAAGAAAAATAAGCCACACCAAAATCCCCTATCCCCTTTATAGATAGTAAGATTATTATTATTTTTAAATAATAAACAAATATAAAAAAAGAAGTTACTTTTTAAAATAATAAACAAATATAAAAGAAGAAGTTAAGTGAGGGTATTTGTGGAAGAAATAAAGGCCATACCAAAATCACCTATCCCCTTTATATATAGTTATAGATAATAAACAAATATAAAAAAAGAAGTTACTTTTTAAAATAATAAACAAATATAAAAGAAGAAGTTAAGTGAGGGTATTTGTGGAAGAAATAAAGGCCATACCAAAATCACCTATCCCTTTATATATAGTTATAGATATATATAATATATATATATATATATATATATATATATAATATTATATATATATATATATATATTATAATATATATATATATATATATATATTTATATTTATATATAATAGAAGTTATTATTGGAATGGAAGTTACATTTTGAGAGGATAGTAAGAAATTGTAAAAACCAACTTTGGTAGTTATGCATATTTAAAAGCTATAAATTTTTATTAATATTTTTTTAATTAAATAAATTATATATTTTTTAAAGGGTAAATTGGGAATGAAAATAGGTCAGCCCAAAATCACATATCCCCTTTATATATAGTTATAGATTATACTCATTAATTTATTAAAGAGTTAAAAAGGAGAGAGTGTCACATGAATGAGTGTGATGGTGATCTTAAGTTTTATGTCATTTTTGTCACCTTCACACTATCTTAAAGGTATTCTCGCGTGTACGATTCAAGTTTTGATCCATTTAACTTATATTTGATTTTTAACCGCCTATTTGTATCTCAAATAATGGCTACCGAGAGACAAGATGATCTTCCTCATGACTATCTTGAAGATCTTATATGTCATGGATCCTGAATTGACACACAAGAAATGAATGGGGGATAAACCATGTCGTGGACACATTTTGAACAAATTATTTGATCGTCTCTACGGTCTCTATAGAGACAACCAATTGGCAAGAGAAATCTGGAAGGCACTCGAATTCAAGTTTCATGTTGAGGACGGAGGTATTAAAAAAATTGATTTCAAAGTGTTTCGATTTTAAAATGTTAGATTCAAAGCTTATACATGCAGAAGTGCACAAAGTACAAGTTCTTGTAAATAAACTAAGGGGTTGGGAATATCGATATTCCTGAAGCTTTCCGAGATGGTGCAATTATTGCAAAATTTCGATCTTCTTGAAAAAGTTATTTCACAATTTCGTGAAATATGAGGTTGTTGGATATTCTAAGGCCAATGTGGTGAGCGTAAAAGGAAAGAAAAAACAAGATGGTAAGAAGATCTATCTTGGTCCTAATCAAAATAAGTTCAAGAATCCTGGCGGATCAAAGGATCATAAAGGAAGTTGTTGTGTGAGTGACAAATAAGGTCATTATGCTCGAGATTGCAAGCATAATAAGTCCCAAAACAAGATAAACATTGTTAAATTCGATGATAATATAATTGCTACTGTTAGCGAAATTATGACGATCAAATGCAAAGTACAAGGATGGTGGTATAATATATGTGTTATTGTACATGTTTCCTATGACAAAATGGAATTCAAAACCTATTCTTAAGTCACTGATGGACAAGATGATCAAATGGGAAATGAATGGCGATCGAGGTTTGTTGAAATGGGAACCATGGAACTCAACTTTACTTATGCGGAAAAAAAGTTACTCTTATTAATGTACTTCATGTTCCTGACATGAATAGGAATCTTATTAGTAAAGATCTCTTGGAAAATTCGGGTGTTTAATATGTGTATGAATCCGACAAGTTAATCTTGACTCTTATTGGTATATTCTTGGGAAAGGTTATTTCGCTGAGGAAATTTATTAAGCTTTCTACTATTGGCAATATTTTTAATAAGATTCAATGTTTGCTTATATGATTGAATTTGTTTCTTTATGGCATAATATATTGGCATTAGTACTAAGAAAAGATTAATTAATGGTGCGTTTGTTTATACTTCTTGTTTTAATTATTTTTATAGTGTATCATAATTTTGTGTAAAAACAATTTATAAAAAAAAATCATAAAAGTTTAAATGAAAATTTGGTTTGAAAATTTATTCTTAAAATGTTATTTTAGGTATTTCAACATTTTATTCAATTTTTTTTTGGATATCAAAATTTGAAAAAAATCACTTAATTTTAAATCTATTTCAAATAGCTTTTAACTTTTTGAAAAAATTGCAATTTCGACTATGTTTTGATCTTCAATAATGTATGTTTATGTTATAGGATGTCAAAATTAGTCATTCAATAAAAAACGAATAAAAAAACTTGTAATATTTTAAAAAACAATTTTATAAATCCATTTTTGAAAATACAAAGAAAAAATTTATTATTTTAAATCTAAAACAAACAAGCCCTAAATTTGGCTTAATTTCATGTGATGTTAATAATTTTCAAAAATGTGAAATATGTGTTAAATAAAAAATGATTAAGAAATTTTTCTATAGTGTAGAAAGAAATATCAACTTTCTTGATTTTGTGCATTTTGATTTATGTGAATGTAATGACATGTTAACCCGTGGAGGAAATATGTATTTTATTACTTTTATTGATAATTGCTCTATATTCACATGCCTTTAATCCATTTAATAATTTTAAAATGGAAGTAGAAAATCAATTAAGTAGAACTATTAAAGTCCTTATGAGTGATAAGGGCGGTGAATACTTTTTATTTATCGAATTTGATGCATTTGTGAAGAATATGATACTATACATGAATGTTATGCACCTCGTACACCACAAGAAAATGGTCTTGCCGAAAGAAAGAATGAGACATATCAAGAAATGATAAATGCCATGTTAATGATTTTTGAATTTTCATTTAATTTATGGGGTGAAACTTTGCTATCTGCTTGTCATATTATGAAAATAATTCCTTTAAAGAAAAGTGTCATTTCTCCAGATGAGGCATGGAAAGGAAGATCACCAAATATTATTTATTTTAGAGTATATGGCAGTATAGCTTATTATAATAACATGGATCCTAAAAGAACTAAGTTGGATTCTCGAGGGATCAAGTGTTCTTTTATAGGCTATGCACCTAACATTAAAGCATCTAGACTTTTTAATTTAGAGTCTTTTGTAATTATTAAATCTTGAGATATGAAATTATTTAAGAACCTTATCATGAAGGAGAAAGAATTTGATATTCCCACAAATAAAGAACCTCGTGAGAAAGATTCTTCACAGATTTTTGAAACACAACCCAAAAATTCTCCACGGATTGTTGAAACACAATTTGAGCTTAGGATAAGAAAAAGAGTCTGAAAGGCTAAAGATCTAGGACCGAATGAAATCATTTATCGACTTATTTCTTTTTATCTAGTAGAATCAAATAACGATAATTTTTCTCATAAGATTCCTATTATTCTTTTGGTGGAAGATGATTTTAAGACTTGCAAGGAAGCAACAGCTTCAAGGGACTCTTTCTTTTAGAATGATGATATCCAAAAAGAAGTGTATTCAATAATGTCAAACCATACTTGGAGTTTGTCGATATACCTAAGGGATCAATACTCATTAAATGCAAATGGGTGTTTAGAAGGAAGTATCATAGTGATGGAAGACCCAACACCTACAAGGCTAGATTTTAAGCCAATGGTTTTAAACAAAAGGAATATGTTGATTATTTCAACATATATGCACCGGTAGCAAGGATGAGGGAAATTGTAGTACTATTTGCAATAGCTTCTTTGCATGACCTTATAGCTCATCAAATGGATGTCAAAACAAAAATTTTAAATGGAGATATTAATGAGGAGATTTACATGGAGTAATCAGAAGGTTATGTTCTTCCTGGTAATGGACAAGAGGTGTGCAAGCTTGTCAAATACTTTTGTGGATTAAAACAAGCAAAGGAACAATGGCATCAAAAGTTTGGTTCTGTCATACTTTCAAATGATTTTTTTCCTAATTTTTGTGATAAGTGTTTATACACAAAGGAGTGTGAAAATATTGTGATATTTTTTTGTCTATATGTTGATGACATGTAAATTATTATCAACGAGATGAATGGAATTTTAGAAACAAAGATGTCTTTAACTTCCATATTCAAGATTAAAGATCTTGGGCTAGATGATACTACTTTGGGGATCAAAGTAAAGCGAAACAACATGGATTATGAACTTAGTCAAACACATTATGTTAAGAAAGTGCTTGATAAGTCCCAATACTAAAATTTCAAAGAAGTGGAAACTCCTTTATCAAGCTTTAAAAAATGATGGAAGAGTTGCGGCTCGATTGAAATATACAAGCCGGTTGTGTAATGTATTTAATGGAATGTAATAGAGCCGAAATAGCATTAGTAGTTAGTAAAATGATTAGATTTACTAGCAAACCAAATGGTGAGCATTATAAGACCATCACAAGGATTTTCGGTTATTTGTTGAAAACTAAAAATCTTGGCCTCTATTATGGAAGGTTTCCTGTCATACTAGAAGGCTATATCGATGCAAGTTGAATGTTGAGTGTTGAAGATCATAAATCTACAAATAGGTGGATATTTACACTAATTGGGGTGAAATTTCTTGGAAGATCAAGAAAAAAATTGAATCACAGTTTATGAATCTTGCTTTCGCTGATCAAGAAGTTGAATGGTTGAGGGACCTTCTGATGGAAGTTCCATTAGCTAAAGGCAATTTTTAAAGGTATTAATACATTGTGATAGTCAAATCACTTTAGTTAGAGAATATAATGAATTGTATAATGGTAAGTCTAGGCACATAAGTCTTAGACATTCCCTCGTGAGAAAATTGATTTAGAATGAAATCATTTCACTCACATATATACATTCAAGCTATAACTTAGATGATCCATTTACTAAACCACAAACTAGAGATTAAGTAAAGACTACCTTAAGAGGTATGAGATTGAAAATCTTTGAGTAATAGTTTCAACAATAGTAGAAACCTAATTTGACATTAATAAAAAAATAACTTATATTCAATGGGTAACAACAAGTCGTTGATTTGGATGTTTGTGTGACATTATATAATAATGTTGACCATTGCATTTGGAGGGTTAAATTTTTTAAATTCTTAATGAAGTTCAATATTGAAAATATGCATCTCAAGTAAAATAGAGACAATATGAACTTTACGTATGTGAATTTTGAGATGGTGTCATCTCAAAGTGAGAGTTAGGTTTCTCTCATGACAAACTCACGATACAGGAAGAGCACATAACCATAAATAGTGTTAGGCGAAGAACCATTAAAGAGTGTATGTAAGGTAACATCTGTCATACCCCAAAATTCGTCCTACCCTTCACATAATCATATAGGTCAATAACCTTAAGCATTTGCATATCATCTTCATCCATTCCTTTCATTTGAATAAGCATGGTTCAATTCGATTCACAAGTCGTGTCGGTTGGATTCAATAATCCATTGCATATACAGTTGTCATCTTGTAACCATGTCAATAATTGTTCCAATTGATTCTAACTTCATGTTGATTTCAACTTCAAATCAATTTTTGAAGTTTAGATTGATTTTTGAGGTTAGATTTGATTTGTGGAATTTTGAGGGATCTTTGAGTTTATGATTAGTCTTAGAAGTCGTGGCATCATTTTAAAATCAAGATTCTCGATCCCGATTTAATCTTAACATTTGCAATCAATTCTTAGTTTTAGAAATCTTCTTTCTTTTGTGGGTTTTTTTTGGGTTTAGAGTTAAACCCATTTATACTTTTTATTTTATACAAATCCATTTTCAATCCATCTTAGTCTAAACTTCATCCAATATCCACATTTAATCCATTTTTTTTAATCCAATCCAATTTCATAATCCATTTAGTTTAATTCAACATCTAAATCCCATTCAACCCCATTTTACAATTTAATCCATCTTACATTTTAATCCATTTATCCATCCAAATAACCATTTAGGTTCAAGAATCCATAATCATTTCTTCAAAATCCAATTCTCCATAAAAATCCATCTTAACCCATATCCAATCCCTAAAAGCCCATGTGATCCATTTTATTAAAATTAACCAATCCACATTAAAAATCCAAAAATCCAAAAATCCAAATATCCAATTAATCCCTTTTACCATTATCCAAATCCATGTCCATTTGACCGACTACCCATTTTTTATTCATTATCCAATTTAATGGCCAATTATCCATTTGTCCCATAATCTACATCCATAACCATTTAGGTTCCTTGCTAATGTCCAAAACAATGCATAAGCCCATTTATTTTTTTAACTTTCAATTAACCACATCCAATGATAAACCAAATTACATGTCCATCCAAAGCCCAAGTCAGCATAGCAGGAAATTGAAAGTAATGCTCCACAAAAGCTGCTACCATGACTCATTAAAACGCAGGTGGAATGCAAACAAAAGTGTGAAAATGTAGCAGTCCATAACCAAAGCATAAAGCTGCAGCGAAAACAGAAAATTAAAAGCGCCAAGCTGAAGAGCTACTAAACGCAGCAATTAAACCGTAAACGACACGCGAAATGCAACGGCAATTCAAACATACTGTAAGCCATAAACGACGTGAGCTCACAATTGGAAAGTGCAAAGCAAGCTAGCTAACATTGTTAAGCCAAGCGGGAAAACAACGTCGATGCAAAAATGCATCCAAGGTGCGTAAGCCAACAAGCTACAACGCAAATGCTTAACATATAAGCCGACGCGTTTTGGCATGAACGACGACGTGAACCACAGCAACAAGCTGTAGCAAGCTTCATGAACGCAAGGCAAGTGAAGCCAAGTCCATAAGCTGCATAAATCACTGCTGCAACGTGACGGAAATAAGGTTCAAAAACGCAGCCATGAGACAACAGGCTACAACTCAAGCCGAAAGCAAACAAGCTGCTAGCCAAAGGCACTCCAAACGCGAACCAACGGTATAACCTTGAAAGAGCGGCAAAAAGAAATTGAATAACAGAAAAACAAACTTCTAATCTCACTCTCCATCACTCTATAAATTCATCAATCTTCACCTCTCTCAAGGCTTCCAGATTCTTCTTCTTCTTCCCTCCCTCCAAATTCTAACAAACTTCACAATCACAATCTAGAATCCACCTTCAACCTCCATTGAACCAACACACTGAACCTTCCATTGGTAACACTCAACACCATAAACTCCAATCCCTCTTCATAATCACCTTCATCGATAACATAATCGAAACACTAGAAAAGCTTCACAAAAGAATTGAGGAAGAAGCTTCGTAACAGAAGCAATTCGCAACAGAATAAAGTAGCGAAAAAGCTTGAAAGTACCTTTCCGGAATTGAATCGCTTCCGATCATTGTCTTCACTTCGAGCCTCGTCGCCATTCGCTCTGTTGCGAGCATCATCGTTCATCACTCGGTTTCGATCGCCGAAGTTTGCTTCATTCAATCAACACCCGAATCCGCTTCATCTCCCTCAATGACTACGACTACTCATCGTCAACAAACAACAACTTCGCGCCGATGATCTGAAGATCGTACGAAGCCATAACCACGCGGTGCATCAACATACGGATCCGACGTGTCCAGTCGCCATTGACTTTGATTCTCGCAACAGCAACCACACGCAGAGGAGGAAGAAGTCCGAAGTGAAGCGGAAGAAGAAAGATCATACGTGGTAAGCGCTTTTCCATAAGTGCTTTTTCTTCTTTCTTTCCTTCAGTAAACTCTTGTTACGTTTGGATTTGGTCACACCTTGACTGTTTGGGCCCAAGGCCCAAACAGGTCTGTTCACAATGCATACACCTTCCACTGGCCAGCACACCTCCCATGCGATTGGGCTTATTATTTTTCAGTTAGGCTCATCCTGATTTTCTGTGTAGATTTAATTGTTAATCTTGATTTAGAAGTTTAATAGGTGATGTTTGATTAGGATTTTTTAGAGATTTATTAGGAATGTTGATTTAGAATATTAATTAGATTAGTAATTAGAATCTTAAATCTAATTAGTATTAGAAATCTTATTAGAAATATTAATTAGAAGCTAATTAGAAATTTTAGAAAATATTAGATAATTGTTTAGAGCTTAATTTTCGACATTTGTTTAGAATTGGTAATTATTTAGATTGATATTTGGTTAATTACTTAGAATTAGTTTGCTAATTTTAGATTTCATTGTGATATTGTTTTAATTTTAGAATCAATTTTGATTAATTTCGAGAAATATTTTGTTAATATTTTAGGATTTTATTTTGATAATTGTTTTCTTGAATATTTGCTACTTTAATCTAACATCTAACATTTAACACCTAACTTCTAATTCTTTAATTTTTGATTCTAACATTTAATTTCTGCATTTTTAACTTCTAACTCTTTACTTTTTCGCATCTAACTTTTAAATTCCGCAATTAACTTCTAACATTTATTTTTGTCAAATTTACTTTACAATTGCTTTTATTTGCTTTATATTCCATATTGCACATATTCATCTCATTCTAAAATGAACATAAAAAAGGCAAATACTTAAAAAATACAAAAACAAGATAATTCCTTAGCATGCAATGGACATTGGACAATGGACTTAGAGACTCATTAGGACCCTTTGCAAAAGGCCTTGGACAATCATTCAACCCAAACATGGAAAGGAGCATTCAAAGAAAAAATTGTAATCTTTTACTTGCTTTCTAGTTTATGACACAATTGCACACACATGGCTTTCTCTTGGGCTACCTGACAATGAGATCTTTTATTTCTTGCAATCCCTTGTACTTTACATGTACCCCCTCCCTTTTCCGATGTACGCATTTACTTACTTTCTTGTATTGCTTGATTAGATACTCCTTAGGCATTAGGAACGCACACCACTCAAAATCAATAATCAAACCCTTGATTCAACGTCAAGTGGTCTTTTTCAAATCAAATTCAATAAACAAACCATTAATCCAACGTCAAGCGGCCTTTTCCAAATCAAACTCAAAAAACATAATAAATGGTGATTAGGATCGTACGTCACGAACCTTAAGTGATAAAGAAGGGATGAGACTGGAGTTTTTCTACACTCATTCTGAATGCTTCGAACACAAGACATTTGGCTTGACCGTTTGAGGTATTCACCTTTATCCATAGTCTTTAGTGCGATTCGAAATCAATAACACTTTCTCAAAACTTAAAAACAATTTAACGCATTCAAACCTTTTGTTTGAGCCTTAGGGAGACACACTCGAAAACCCTTCTTCAAGGTAAATAAAATCAACCACGAACTACGAAGGCTCTGATTTCTCACTTCAACAAGTGGGCATACGTAGGCACGAGGATCCAATCCTTGGCGAGCACACTAATTTAAAATCTACCTCCACTTCGCAAATCTTTGGCAAGCAAACATTCGATAAGTAATACACATGTAAGCGCAAACATCCTAGATGGTTCCCATGGAGTACCATGGATGTGAGGGGTGCTAATACCTTTCCCTTGCATAACCGACTTCCGAACTTGTTCGTGGTTGCGACGACCATACTTTGGGGTTTTCTCGATATTTTCCCTTTCCTTTGGAATAAATAAAAACCGATGGCGACTTTGTATTTTTCGCGTAGCGACAACATCGATCTAATTATAAGGAATAATAGGTTGAAAGCTTTGCTACCTAAAATTCTGATTAGATTGTGTGTTGTCTTTACTAAGGTTAAGTTCAAATCAAAATATATTTAACTAAATTAGAAATCTTTGTTTTCTTTTATAGAATTGGTCTTGTCATTATTAGGCTAAGTAGGGGATTATTGTAACTAATGAAGAAATTAATAAATAACCATTAGTGTGCTCCAATAATATAAAGATACCTTAAAAGTGAGTAAATGAGCATTCAATATATAGGAAATAATCCCACATTGAAAGTTTAACTCACTTTAATTCTCCTTGTATAAAATTGCATTCATTAAATTATCAAAGAGCTAAAAAGGAGAGAGTGTTACATGGATGAGTATGGTGGTCCCAAGTCTTATGCCACTTTTCAGCATCACACTCCTTCTCGTCGAACTACGAGACCGGGACTGGGTTTGTAGAGGTGCTAGTGGCAGCTTGTGTAAGAACATGATTTGTTTATGCTTCTGGTCTTTAGTTTTGATAATAACAATGCATGGTTTCTTAGAGAACAATTTTTTACACTAATGGTTTTTATCTAGTGTGTAGATTTTGCTAACAGGTTTTCACTCTGAAGTATTGACGTGTGATGTCATCAGATTCTGGAATCAACACACTCTGACACTAAAGAGATACAAGTGCTTTACAAGACGCTATCAAGTTCTAGAAAGATCTTAGACAACGGTTCTGATGAACGTTTATGTTAAAGCTTCTGATTGTGACTCTGATTGAAGAGCCTCTAAAGGATTGCCATCCTTCAATATTTTGTGCTTAAGTTTTGAAGATTTTGAAGAACAAGATCTGAAGACTCTAAAAATCAAGGTTCTGAAGATTTTGTCAACTAATTTGTTGATCCTTCCAAGCATGCTTCAACATCATTTCATCATAAGCCTCTAAAAATTAGAAATAAGATCAAAAGTATTTGCATCAGAAAAATAGTACATAGTACAAGATCACCCTTCCCTCCACTATGTTGATTTTATGGGCTAAGGATAGTACTATTGTACCATTTTATCTCCTATATGCAAACTGTTACGCAAAGACACAACTGCAATTTGATATTCCAATCCTACCCTTCAACAGATCTTTTAATTTCCTATATAAAGGAGACTTGGAACAATTGAAGAAGTTTTTCATGTTATAATGTTACACTCATACACACGCTCTTGCATAAGTAAATATTTTTTGTGTATATTCTTTGTAAACACACAAGAGTTGTTACTCGTTATTGTATGAAGATATTCATTGTTTTTAAGTTGTGTTAATCTGATATCTTAGAAGAAATACTTGTAAACACACACTTGTAAATCTCAAAGTTGTTTGAGTGGTTTCCTTGAGTGACTAGGTTTTAGCCAGATAGACTCAAGAAGAGAAAGACAGTTTTTCTTTTTTGGTGTCTGTAATCAGTTTCAGTTATAATGGATTAAGTCCTTGTTGAGAAGGAAAAATCACCTTGGTAGGGTGGACTGGAGGTAGCTCCATTAACAGCAAACCAGTATAAAATAACTTTTTTATTTTTGTTGTTCGTGTTATTGTTTGATTGAGTTGGTTTTGAAAAAGCTTTTGTTTTTAGAAACCCAATCCAAGCCCCTCATTTCTTGTGTTTCTTGCCACCTTCAATTGGTATCAGAGCCTAGTTCTGGTCTTGATAAGATATCAAACACTTAACAGTGTTAGACAAAGATCCAGTGTGAAACACAATGGCTTCCTTTCCACCACCAGTTGCTCAAACAAATGATAGAGATCATTAAAATGCTAAACCTCCTATTTTTGGTGGAGATAGATTTAACTATTGGAAGGATAGAATAGAGAGCTTCTTTCTAGATCATGATGTTGATCTATGGGATATGGTAGTTGATGGCTACAAACATCTAGTAGATGTAAGTGGCACTTAAGTTGAAAGAAGAGTGATGACAAATCAACATAAGAAAGACTATAATAATCATCACAAAGCAAGAACCACCTTGCTAAATGCTATTTAATACACTAAGTATGAGAAAATCACCAACAAAGATACTGCTAAATCTATATTTGATTCTCTAAGGATGACACATGAAAGGAATGCACAAGTTATAGAAACCAAGACTCTTACCTTGATTCAAAAATATGAAGCATTTAAGATGGAGGATGAAGAAACTATTGAGAACATGTTCTCAAGGTTTCAGACACTTGTTGTAGAACTTAAGGTTCTGGACAAAGGGTATTCTACTGCTGATCATGTTAAAAAGATCACCAGGAGTCTACCTAAGTGTTGGATACCTATGTTAACTACTCTAAAGTTATCAAAGGATCTTAACAACACTTATCTTGAAGAACTGGTTAGTTCTTTAAGAAATCATGAGATCGAGCTCGAGGAATATGAGCCCAAGAGAAAGAGAAAATATGTTGCTCTGAAGTCTTCACGAAGATATGAGAAGACAAAACCTCTTCAAGCAGAAACTGATGAAGAGTCTGAATAGGAATTAGAAGAAGATGATGAATTGTCTCTTCTGTCCATACATATTAATCAACTATGGAAGAAAAGGAAAGGAAAATTTAGAGGAAAAAGAAAGACAGGTTGTCATTCTTAGTCCACTTCTGGATCCAAGAAGGCTGGAGATGGCAAATAACTCACGTGCTTTGAGTGCAATGAGTCTAGCCACTTCAAGTCTCTAGTTAAATAAAGAAAGGCCTAAGAATAACTTCAAATGAAATAAGAAGGGTCTGATGGCTACATGGGATGATTCAGAGTCTTCATAAGATGATTCTGAAGAAGAGCAGGCTAACTTGGCGCTGATGGCTTGCATGTAAGCTCCCGCATAAATGATTCAACCAGAATCATAATCTGAATCAGATTTTGAAGAGGTATTTTCTGAACTTTCTGGTTTTGAGCTTGAATCTAGTTTATCAGAAGTTCTGGAAAAATATCAAAATTTCTGGAAAAATATCATAATCTTCTGGACAAATACAAGGATCTGAAGAAGATTTATGTATCTGAATTAGAAGCATACTATAAGCTTCATAACTATTTTTCAAGTTTGAGTGATGAAAATCTGATTTTGAAAACTAACAACTTTGGGCCTCAATGCAAAAGTCTCAAAACTTAAAAGAAAATTCTTTCTAAAGCCTCTATAGGTTACGGTGTTATCATAAAGAAATATGATAAATCTTTCCAAAAATTTCTTGATAAAAGCCTGAATAGAAGCTTAATGGCTTCCATGATTTATGGTGTTAGTAGAAACAGAACAAATGGTATTGGCTATGATTCTGATGATGAATCTGATACTGAAAAAGATGATAAGCCCAATACTCTTTTTTCTCGTTTTGTCCCTTCTGAGAAATGAAATGGAGTTATGCCTAAAGGTAGAATCACTTATAAATCTAAGTCTAAAGTGAAACCTCATTCACGTTTTAATTATGAATACATGTATAACTATCTTGGGCAAAAACCCAAGTTTGTTAAGAACTATGGGAAGACTAACCCCAAAGGACCCAGACAGATGTGGGTACCTAAGGATAAGATAGTATATGTTGCATATATCCTTAACATAAAATTTGAAACACCAGTCATGGTACCTGGACTCTAGATGCTCACGACACATGACGGGAAGAAGGCATATGTTCCAAAGCATAAAACTTAAGCCTGGAGGCTTCGTTGATTTCATAGGTGATCAGAAAGGGAATATCGTTGGCTCTGGAATAGTAGGTAACGGTAAATTTCCTTCCATTACTAATATATTTTTAGTTGAAGGATTATCTCATAGTATGTTGGCCATAAGTCAATTGAGTGACAATGGTTATGACATTATTTTTAATCAAAAGTCCTTTAAAGACGTCAGTCAAAAGGATGACTCAATTCTTTTTAATGGAAAGAGGAAGAATAACATTTATAAAATAAGACTTTTTTATTTGAAGAATCAAAATGTAAAATGTATTGTGTCTGTAAATGAAGAGCAATGACATGGCATAGACGATTAGGCCATGTTAGCATGAGGAGGATTTCTCAGCTAAACAAGCTTAATTTAGTTAGAGGCCTACCAAATATGGAGTTTGCTTCATATGCTCTTTGTGAAGCATGTCAGAAAGGCAAGTTTTCTAAAACTTCTTTCAAATATAAAAATGTTGTTTCAACCTCCAGACCATTAGAGATTCTTCACATTGACTCGTTTAGTCTAGTGAAAACTACATCTTTCAATGGTAAGAAGCATGTACTAGCCATTATTGATGACTACAGCAGATGGAATGGGTGAAATTTCCTAGACACGAGGATAAGTCACATTTTTTGTTATCTATCTTCTGCTCCCAAGTGCAAATAAGAAGGATCTTAGAATTGTGAAAGTCATAAGTGATCATCTTGGAGAATTTGAAAACAAATATTTTGAAAAACTCTTTGATGCTAATGGCATTTCCCATGATTTCTCCTTCCCTAGAACTCCATAACAAAAAGGAGTTGTAGACAGGAAGAATAGGACTCTGCAAGAGATGTCTAGAACCATGATCAACGAGACTAATGTGGCTAAGCACTTTTGGACAAAGGAAGTCAACCCAATGTGTTATATTCAAAATAGGATCTCTATGAGACCTATTATGGGTAAGACTGATTATGAATTGTGGAAGAATCTGAAGCCCAACATTTCATATTTTCATCCTTTTTTATGTTCTTGTTTTATGCTGAACACTAAAGAGAATATGAGCAAGTCTGAAACAAGCTCCCAGAACATGGTATGAAAGACTAAGTAATTTTCTTTTAGAAATTGATTTCACCTGAGGGAGAGTTGATACAACATTATTCTGAAAGTCATTCCAAAATGACATTCTTTTTGTTCAAAGTTACATTGATGATATCATATTTGGTTCTGCTAATGCTACTTTGTGCAAGGAATTAGCTAAGTCTATGCAGTCAGAGTTTGAGATGAGTCTGATGGGAGAACTCAAGTTCTTTATAGGGATTCAAATCAATCAAATTCTAGAAGGAACGTATATCCATTAGAGCAAGTACACCACAGAACTTTTGAAGAAGTTTTACATGTCTGAATGCATGATGTCAAAGACTCTTATGCATCTTACGTGTATCCTTGAGAACGATGAGGTAAGTTCTAAGGTAGAAAAAAAGGTATACAGAGGTATGATTGGTTCACTTTTGTACTTGATTGCTTATAGACCTGACATTTTGTTTAGTGTCTGTTTGTGTGCTCGCCTCCAATCAGATCCTAGAGAGTCCCACTTAATAGTTATTAAGAGGATCTTCAAGTATCTGAAAGGTACAATTAACCCTGGCTTGTGTTATAGAAGATCTAAAGACTACAAGCTAGTGGGTTATTGTGATGCTGATTATGTTGGAGACAGACTTGAGAGGAAATGAACTTTTGGAAGTTGTCAATTTCTAGGAGATAACCTGATCTCATGGTCCAGCAAAAGGCAATCAACAATAGCACTTTCAACTACCGAAGCTGAATACATTGCAGCCTCTGGATGCAGTACTTAGATGCTCTAGATGAAGAGTCAGCTAGAAGATTTCTAGATATTTGAGAGTAACATTCTTATACTCTATGATAATACTTATTTTATTTTTTGTCTAAGAATCCCATTTTGCATTCTAAGGCAAAACATATTGAGATAAAGCATCACTTTATACGTGACTATGTTCAGAAGGAAAACTAAATCTAAAATTTATTGATATAGACCATCAATGGGTTGATATCTTCACAAAACCCCTTGCTGAAGATAGATTTGTTTTCATTTTGAAAATTTTGAAAATGGACTTATGTCCATAATAAAAAAGATGTTTTCTCAGAATGTTAATCTCTCAGAATTGAAAAATGAGACTCTTTGATTTATTAGTTGTTCTGAATGTGTGATTCTTTTGAAGTGAGAAGGTTTCATAAGTTCATATGTATTTAGTCAGAACTTGTTTGGATAAAAAATATGCTTTATGGATACTGAACAATTTCAATTTAAATAGTCGTCAATCAATCTCGATTAGTGGAATAGTTTTCAGACAATTGTCTTAGAAAACTGAATTGTTTCTGATATGACGATATGAAACGTTGGGTTAATAAATCTTGGGATTAGGTAAAATATTTCACGCTTTACCCCATTGTCATAATTGAAAAAAGTATATTTAAACCCACTTCACACACTTTCGCTACTATCATAATACATACTTTCTCTCTTTTAGCTTAAGAAGCTTTCAGCAAACCCTAAAACCGTTTTATTTATCAACAATGTCATCTTCATAACAATTTTCTCAACAAAATAAAGAACAACAACAACCTCAACAACAAGAGCAAGTACTTGAAGGACATCAAGATCTCACACTATCTACTCTAGTTGAAAATTTAAACGTCTTGTGTGAATTTTTGGTGGATTTTGATAACCTCAAAGAAAATGGGCATGATCTGTTTGGAACCTTGATATTTCAAGGATGGGAAGCTTTCTTTGAACATATAAAAGAACCAGTTTATGAAGATTTAGTTAAGCAATTCTGGATTTTTTCTTAAGCCACGAATCTTCAAGTGATGTCATATGTATTGGGTCACAAGATCTCCATTTTTGAGAAATTTATTTCTACTCCACTGGGTCATGATGGTGAAGGAATGTGTTGTTTTGGTATGCTTGCTAAGATGACTAAGATGGAAGATATTGAAAAAATTATCTTTAAAAATGGAAAGTCATCTTCTAATCTTAAGAATCTTCATGACAATCTTAGAATTTGGTTCAAGATCATTCTTGGGTGCATTCATCCCAGACCTTCGTCAAACTCTCAGGATTACATTAACACTGATCAAAAGTACATGTTATACTATTTGTCAATTGGTGACAAGATAAATCTTCCATTAATTCTTTTCAAGTATCTGAGGGAAATGGTTAAGGTGAAAAATTGATACTATCTTCTAAGATGAGAAATTGGATACCTTTGGGTAGGTTAATTTCTGACATCTTGTTTGAAAGAAAAATGGTGTAGAAGCTTATGTATGCAAGAATGACCAAGGAAGTTGATTTTATAATTAGGAAGAATTTCAATGGACATACTCTGAAGAACATGTCTTTAACTACAAATGTTATTGACCCTTCGGAACTCCTAGACAGGACTATTATTGGTTCTAGAAGGATTCCAGTGGATGATTATCCTCTCTTCTCAAAGGAAGAATCTAAGGAGGCTCTGGAACATTACAATAAATATAATATGGCAAAGGATTGTCCTCATGATGTGTTATCTTATGTTGAGCTTCCGGATCACCCCGTTGATGTGTACTCTCTGAAAAGAAAAAGGAAGCCAATATCTTCTGGTGAAGGACATTTTGGACCTGCCAGAACTCCCACCAAAGTTGTTAGGACTTATGGACTCAGCATTCTGAGAGACATAATGAGGTCAAAAGTAGAGTCTGTCCATTCTGAGACTACTAGGTCTTCTGACTTGACTCCTTCTGGGAATCATGATAAGTTTCCTATGACTGAGACTCCTTTCTATTATGCTTGTTCTGTCGTTTCTACTTCATCTATTCCTCCACAACCTTCTCCACCACCATATATTCATTTTGGAACCATAATAAATCCTCATAGATCCTCTAGTGTTTATGAAATAATCATCATAGCTATACCATCCAATTATGTCACAATCCCTATACCCATCCTTACTTTTGTTGAATCATTTACCATCACAACCATCACACCACTAACCTTAAATGCTTGTACTACTTATGTAACTATTACAACCGCCAAACCCTATGATACACAAAGCCATCCCTCTGACAATGACTTTTCCACACTTACTTCATTCACCCTAACCATGCAAGAAGCCCATGCCTTTCCAGAAGACACACCCTCTACATCAACTTCATCCTACCAACCCATTGAAGAACCTGTCTTTGACACGTTCATGGAACGACTCAGAAACAACGAACCCTTTACCCCTGATTCTTCTGACCAGACCATTTAAATTTCCTCTGACAACGAGACTCATTCTGAACCTAACCCAAACCTTAAGGATTATGATGATTTAGTCAGACAGTCTAATTGAGGTCATCATAGTCTCAGACAGAAACTCATGTATCTATTCTGATCAAACTTATGTTCTAACCAAAATTCACCTTACACCCTTTGATGAATTGTTTACTCAGTTTGAAGGCGGGGTTGAGGAAGACTCAATGCTCTCTCTAAGGCTTACACTTCTAACAAAAACCTCTCTAAAGTGTGTGCTCCAACCAACAACTTCAGAAGTTGGATAGATGTCAGCTCTGAAGAGTTGGAGATTACTTGCCCGAAGGAAGCTAAAAGGAACTTCCATGCCAGATTCTCTGGTATAGTTGAACCTTTACTTCAGAAGGTTCCTCCAACACTTATGATTCCTGCTTTAGTAGTGACTTCACCTCCTTCTTCTGCTCAAACAACTATGGTTGATTATGAGACTACTTTTGAAGATGGAAGTAACTTTGGACTCAAGAAGACTGTGGTTTCAGAGGAATTAATTTTGCAGACTTTGGAGCATTTGGAGGTTGAGATTTCTGAAGTTAACGAGAGACTCAAGCGTTAGGACGAGAAGACTTCAAAGATTGAAGGGCTGCTTGGACAAAATTTCATTTCATTAAAAAAGATAACCCAGTACAAAAATGAAATAGAAAAAAAAGGGGGAGAAAGAATGACTCTGATTTTAACATATCTAAGTGTTTCAGGTTCTAAGGCATTAACCAAGCAAGCTGGAGCAAGTTCATAGGAACCATGCTTATGTTTAATAATCAGACTTATGTTTTGAATAGTTAACTAAGCAGTTTGTAGTTAACCATACATACTCTTGTTCTGAACTAAGTTCAGGTGATCAAGGTTGAACCAAGCGTATACAAGCTATGAATAAGATGTATACAAGTTCTTATAACAATCAGACATGAGGAATACAACCAGGATATGAAAGCTCTGACAAATCATGCTCTGTGACAAGATTGATATCCGGAATTTCTGACACTCAAGCAAGGATTTTGAATTAAATACTTATGTACCCGAGTTGTTGCATTATGGGAAGTTACTTTAACAATTATAATCAGGCTTATGCCTTAATGAGAAGATAGTAACCAGGTTTTTGCCTTATGGGAAGATAGTAACAACCAGACTCCTACCTTATGGTAATTTATTTATTTCATGCTGATTGAGATTTTTTATGTGTTAAGATTATTTTAAGTCTTAAATTCAGGTGGAGGTTGCAAACCTAACTCTGATTTTCTAATTTGAAAAATAATTTTTTATAGTATAAAATTCAGGGGGGGCTTACAAACCTCACTCTGATGATTTTATGTGATTAAACCAAGTAAAAATTATTCATTAAAATACATGGTTTTGCCATCATCAAAAAGGGGGAGATTGTAAAAATAATTTTTGGTTTTGCATCTGGTATTTAGTTTTGATGATAACAATGCTTTGTTTCCTAGAGAACAATTGTGTACACTAATTGTTTTTATCTAGTGTGTAGCTTTTACTAACAAGTTATGATTCTGAAGCATTGACGTGTGACGTCATCATATGCTGGAATCAACACACTCTGATTCTGAAGAGATATAAGTACTTTATAAGATGTTGTCAAGTTCTAGAAAGATCTTAGACAACAATTCTGATAAACGTTTATGCTAAAGCTTCTAATTGTGACTTTGATTGAAAAGCCTCTGAAGGATTGTCAGTCTTCAAGATTCTATGCTCAAGTTCTGAAGATTCTGAAGAACAAGATCTAAATACTCTGAAGACCGAGATTCTAAAGATTCTGTCAACTAGTCTCTTGATCCTTCTAAGCATGATTCAACATCATTTCATCAGAAACCTCTGAAGATTAGAAGATAATATCAAAAGGTTTTGCATCAGAAAAATAGTACACAATACAAGATCACCCTTCCCTCTACTGCACTGATTTTGTGGGCTAAAGACGGTACTATTGTACAATACTTGTAAACACACACTTGCAAATCTCAAAGTTGTTTGAGTGTTTTCCTTGAGTGACTAGGTTTTAGTCAGATAGACTCAAGAAGTCAAAGACGGTTTGTCTTTATGGTGTCTGTAATCAGTTTCGGTTATAGTGGATTAAGTCCTTGTTGAGAAGGCAAAATCACATTGTTAGGGTGGACTTGAGGTAGCTTCGTTAACAGCGAACCAATATAAAAATAACTTTGTTATTTTTCTTGTTCGTATTATTGTTTGATTGAGTTTGTTTTGAAAAACTTTTTACTTTTAGAAACTAAATTCAAATCCCATTTCTTGTGTTTCTTGTCACCTTCAGTTTGTATGTAACACAACAACACCATTAAGTTAATAAATTCTTTTAGATTCAGAAAAGAACACGCAATTGAACTCTCCTCATCATTATTCAATTCCAGATTTCTCTCTTCCCTACATTAGAGTTTTCACCTATTTTGTGCAACTTAAAAATAAGCTGAATTATCTTGATTATTCTTATGTGTAGACTTTATAACATTTAGAGATTACTTGAACTACTATGAAGAAATTATATACAATTTAAGCCTTGATCCATTTAATTTAGATTCAATTCATTCATGGGTAATTGCAGCCAGATTTCTAGGAAAACCGCTAATGATACATCTAGATACTCATCTTCATAACTTGAAACTGCAATGACATGTTTCTTTTCAGAGCACCAAGATTCTCGATCTTTTCGAAGCATGAATATATATTCACTTGTTATCCTTCTATCCATCTTATCCCTAGACAAATCAACATATGAGAATCCTTCAAAATCAAACTTGTTAAACATAAGATACTTAGACATGGGTGTAAGCGTATTTGACTAAACTAACCTAATCTAAAATCCAAACCAAACAAAATCATAAAAATTGACCTTCAGTTCAAAAACCAAATCGATCAATGAAAAATGAAGTAGTTTGGTTTGGTTTTAAGTTTTTATTTTTAAAAGTTGTAAAATCGATTAACCGAACTAATGTATATAGTTATCTTGTGATTGCAGCTCAAGAATAGTTGCTCCAACACAAACACAACACACTGACATTTCTTCAGTTCATTATTCCCTTCACAAATCACAACAAACCATAGATAGATAAGATATGTCACTCATCAAAATTCCCAAAGTTTGTTGCTCACCACAAATGCTATATTTTTTTTGCTAAATATCTTCACTAACCAACATTTAACTCACCAAAATTGTTATGCTAACCTCTATTTCATCCATCTTCTTTGTGTTTTCCACTTTCTTAATTATTTTTCTATCCCTTTCAGCTATTTCCATCTTTTTTTTCTTTTCATTAATCTCTCTAAACATCATGTCATTTCCATCCTTACCAACTTTCCATATTTGTGTTTCAATTTGAAAACAAAATATAATTTTATTTGTAATTTAATGATGGGGAACTTACTTTAGGATGGTGCAACATCATTATTTTAAATATTCATTATGTATTTATTCATATTTGATAGTGAACTATTATCATTTTGATTATGTTGTATGAATATATTTAATTTTGAATATGTTGTATGAATTTATACAATTTAAATTAAAGTTGTTTAAAAAATATATAACATGAAATAGTTTGTTTAAAGAAAATTATAGCATGCACAAAAATTGTTGCATGATGAATGTATTGTTTGAATATAGTCGACTTCTACTACATTTATAATTGCCTTTAATGTTCTATTTTTGGTAAGTGCTGATTTTAAAATCATATAACTTTAGTGAAACATCTTCCATGATAAAAGAGTTTCATTTTTCCACCAATTGACTAACACTCATCAATTTTCTCTTCATATTAGGGACATACAATACCTTCTTTATCACTACATTCTTACCATTTTGCAAATGAACAATCACATTCTGCATGCCATCTGCTTCCATTGTCAAGGTACCAAGTAACATAATTTAATGCATCATCTTCGGTGGTTGTCACAATTGACTTTTCTTCATTGTTCTAAGTCCTCTTCCTTTTCCTAACCAACACTCATCATCATAGTGCTCAAACTTGTCAGAACTATAGCATTAAACCTTCTTCATGTCAAAAGACTTCTTCTGGTATTGATTCTTATCATTTAATCATCCTATTATATGATAGGATTAAACTTTCTCTCATACTATAATTTCCCTTTCCAATTATTTGTCTCCTTGTTTTTTCAACTTCTTCTTACCAGCTTCATTCTTCTTAAATAGAGCAAGAATTGACTGTTTGTATTTTTTCTCATTGTTTCTTTCAATGACCTTCAGCTAATAGACTTCAAGACTGCTCTATAGATCTTCGAGCTTGAGTTCAATCAATTCTTTAAACTCTTCAATTGTCACAACTTTGTGATCAAACTTAGTAGTCAAAGTTCTCAAAACTTTCTCAATTACAACTTTTTTAATCGTGGAGTCTCTACAATTCTTCATTTGATTGGTGAGGGTCACAATCACTTGAAGTAGTTATCCACCTTTCCATCATTATTTGTTTCCATTAATTGATATTGTCTTCTCAAGATCCTATGCTTTAATTTATAGAAATTTGCATCACCTCCATAGTTTTGGAATAAGATGTCCCTATAATTCTCAAAATTTGTTGATTTTACAATTTTCTTAAACACCTTGACATCAAAGCATTGATGAACTCTTCCGATCATCTGATGTATTTACATAGAATGGCTACACACTATTGATCACTTGTTTATACACTTCGTGATTAGTAAGGATCACTTTCATTTTTTTAATCATATATCCCAATTTTTCCATCAAGAATGAGAAGGTTAGTAGGTAAGTTGTAACTATGGAACCTTGTTTTGTAATTGATTAATCTATAAAGTTCCATTAAATACAAATATATTTTTGATGATGACAACTAAAGTCATATAAAAGTGTTTAAAGATGAAATCAAATGTATAGAACTTGATAAGTTAGATTATCTAATGATGACACCTAAAAATAAATAGAACAAGTGTATACAAGAGCGAAGTATCTGATAAGACTTGAAGATTGCGAAAGTCTGCCTAAATGCATACGAGTGAATATATATATATATATATATATATATATATATATATATAATATATAATATATATATATATATATATATATATATATATTATATATATATATATATATATATATATATATATATATATATATATTGTAAGTGCATTAAGGCTTCTTCGTAAAATTTATAGCTAATCACACACAAACTAAAATATTTTTTAATTGATTTTTCTCAAGAAAATATTTTCAAAAATATCTTAAATTCGTGTCAGATGAGTTAAGATTTGTCAAAATAGCTCAGGACAAAATTTTGTTTGCGACAATCGAATGACACCTCATCCCAATCGATTAGGAGAACTCAAAAATATGTCGTAAGCTATTAGGCCAACATATTAATGATAAGTAAAAACTATATATCTTTCCTTATCTTTTATAACTTTATAATCAATTAATTTGAAGGCAACCAATCAATTGGTGTATATTGCCAATAGATTGCAAAGTCATAAATAGCCCTATAAACTTTTTTTCTTTTTTGTGTCAACCTCTAACCTATAAATAGAGGTATCTTCTCACATATTTTCACATCTAGAAAGGTGAGAATTTCATGGCTAACTCTTCACTCACTCTCTCTCTCTCTCTCTCTCTTTAAGAAATTTCTTTTACTTTCTCTCACTAAATTTGAATTGTTGAGCTTTCGAGAAAGTAGTTTTGTAATTGAGACAATTGTATTCCGGGAAGGGTAGATAGATGTGTAGGTTCACCGAGGGAGTTTATTTTTTACTTGGTTGGACAATTCATCCATTTAGGGATTCGTTTATTTTGCATTTAAAGTTAAACCCGTCAAAATATTGGTTGTTGGGGAATTTTGTTGTTAAGTCATCTGGTTCGGGTAGAAGGCTTATCCCGTGTAAATGTCTTCATTAGGTCCAACCTTAGTCCAATGTTAAAAGCTTATTTAGGTTCAAGATAAGTTTGGCGTTAAAATCTCATAGGTTCTTGGTTAGCCCATTAAAAAACCAAGGTTCGGTTTGTGAGTAAAGCACGATGTTAAAAGCTCCCCCAGGTTCAAAATTAGCTAGTGTAAAAAATCGATTTTAAATTTCAAGACTAACCGCTCCAAGTTTCTATTTGGAAAGAAGATTAAACGCTTCCATTTGTTGTTTGGAAGGAAGAATCACCATTTCTCTCCTTGTTTACTGTTTGGTTGGAAGTTAGCCATAAACTTCTTTTTCCTTTGTATAAGGGGGTTCGAGAGTTTAACCTAATAAAAGATCTTAAGTTTATTGTATACTCTCAAGATCTTAGGAACAGAAATAAGTCATTTTTTACTGAAGTCACCCCCACCCCCTCTTGTGTGTGAAGTCACATGTCCCATAAGTGGCATAAGAGTCTAACTCTTGTTTAAGGACTAATCGTCTCAAGAGGGAGATGACTTCCAACAAGAGATCTTTTTTGAACACACCTCCATCTTTTAATAGTATGAAATTTAAATTATGGGAAGCTATGTTTGGAATTTTTTTCTTCAAAGCGTTAATTTTGAATTGTATGAAACTTTAATCAATAGTCTATTTATTCTAACTCATCAAGAAAATGGTGAAGCTATAGATAAACCTGACTCCCTCTTGACCAACGAAGAAAATAGAAGTTTTGAAATAGATTTCAAAAACTAAAATCTTTATTACAATGTCTCTAGGTATACCAAATTCTTTTATGTTCATCACTATAAAACCGCCAAGAAAATGTGGGAAACTTTTGAAATGATTTATGGAATTTCTCCAAGTATCGAATAAAAGGAGATGACAAAACGGTTGGAACAGAATTCGTTTGTCTCATATCCCTTGGGTTTTAAAAAATATTTAAATAACAATAAGGTATACTAATGTTTGTTCAAATGTGAAGGACCATAGACTAAAATTCATATTAAATTCAAGTATACATTCTGACTCTGAACATCCAAAGAGAAGTGTGAAGATCACCTTCTGATGTATTAGAAGTTGAAAAACTGACTTTAAAGAAGTCATCTTCCAAAGAGGTCAATATGGAAACATCAGAGTCTAAAGGAGTCAGCCTCTAGAAAACAGACTTTGAAGAAGTCTGCTTTCGGTGATCAGAACTTGAGCTAGTTAAAGTACAAGTACCAAGGTGACACTGATAGGTCATTATTCATTTTTGAACATACTTTATCACGTGATGACCTAAGCTCAAGGTTCTTTATAGAGTTGGTTGGGATACAACTGCTAATTCCTTTTGTAGCAAAGGTTTTTCAAACTAAGTTTCACATAAGCTTAAAGTTTGGTGAAACATCCCAATGTCTTCCAACGTCTCTTTTGAAGCTTCTCAAAGGACTTTATTTTTGCATCTTCAACGAGTCTTTTTATCATATTTCAGGAACTAAAAGGCTTGAAGATACATACAACAATATAACACATGGAATACACGCGTACATGCAAAACAACAATTGACAACTAAAGAGAAGCTACTCTGTCAAAGTTTTAGCACAAACTAAACTTAGGATTTCTTATCCTTGTATATCTTAGAAATCCTTAAGTCTTAAAAGAGTCATATTGGGTTGTATTATTTATACACCTTTGATTGTATATCAAGTGTATTTACCCAACAATAATTTATTTTCTTGGTAGATTGTTAGAAGTCTCTTACTAAGTGTTTGAAGGGGGAAGTCTTGAGCTTGTGTGTTTTAGCAAGGAAGTATTTTACTAAGTGTTTGAGAAACATAGTCTTAAGCTTGTGTGCTTGAGCAAGGAAGTCTCATACTTGTGTTTTCTGAGCAAGGAAGTATGAGACTTGTGTGTGTGAGCAAGGAAGTCTCATACTTGTGTGTTAGAGAAAAGGAGTCTCTACTTCTTATATCTAACTAACTTATATTCTATAACCCCGTGTTTAGAATCTAACTTAAGAGTTCTACAAGAAAGAAAAAGTCAACACAATTGAATCCCCCTACTTGTGTTTATCTCACCTTCAATTGGCATCAGAAAAAGTGGTACTTCTACTTCACATACTGCTATAAACCATGATTATAACAATCCAAAAAAGAATAATTATACAACGAGACCTCCAACTTTCAGTGGAGACTTTACTGAGTTTGAAAGGTGGAAGAGCAAGATGCATACTCATATCATAGGCCTTGATGATGAGTTATAGGATATTCTAAAAGATGGAATTAGTATTCTATTTAATGTAGTTTGAATGTTGTATGATAGAAAAGCTCTCACACCAACTCAGAAAAAAGGTCTATAGAAAACATCATAGAGTTAGAGGCATCCTGATTTATGCTCTACCTCACTCAGAGTACATCAAAATCATTGACAAATCTACTGCTAACTCCATTTTCAACTCCATATGTGCTACTTATGAAGGGAATCAACATGTTCAAGAAGCTAAGGTTAATCTTCTGGTTCAACATTATGAGCTATTCAGAATGAAGGAGCATGACGACATTGAAACAATGTTCTTCAAGTTTCAAGTTCTTGTATTTGGACTTCGGTTTCTGAACAAGAGCTATACTATGGATGATCATGTAAATAAGATTCTTAGAAGACTTCCTGTCAAATATAGGCATAAAGTGACAACTATACAAGAGGCTAAAGACATAAACACATTAAGCTTGAGAGTCTCATCAGTAATTTTCACATTAACCTCTAGAGAAAGATCATACTTCTCTAGTAAAGGAATGTATGACAAACCTTTTGATGATCATGAAATAGATCTTCAATAATTTCTCATAAATGGCTTCAATAGAACTAAGTTTACTTCCATGATTTATGGAGTAACTAGAAGTAAAGGGGAAGGTCTACGTTACTTACAAAAAAAATTAATCCAATGTTTGAGACCTTAAGTAAACCAACAGACCCTTCCTCTTCAAGCTCTGCTCAAAAGGGGCTTGACTCTTATTTGTACCTACTGTTGAAAATAAAAAGGTTCTGACTCAGATAGAACCTAAATTTGTTGAATCAAGTGTTCTGAAAAAACCAAAACCTAAGACTCTAAAGTTAAAGGTTCTAAAGAAGCTAAAACCTAAGACAACAGAAGCTAAGGTTTTGAAAGGCGCAGAACCTAAGGCAAAGGTCAATTCAAGACAAAAAACTTTTAAATCAAAAGTCTTGAATAATCATAAACCATGTCGTATGAGATCAAGGATATAAAACAAGAGGACATTTGTCAGAACTAACCATAAAGGACACATAATATTATGGGTACCTAAATCTCAGATAGTGTTTACTGCATATATGTTTCAAGGGTAGAAGTAAATAGGAAGTCATGGTACTTGAATAGTGGGTGCTCACGACATAAAACATGAGAAAAGCTTATGTTCCAAACCTAACTCTAAAGAGGGAGGAACTGTGGGATTTTGAGGAAACCAGAAAGTAAAAATCACTGGTATGGGTATTATTGGTAACTCCTATATTTTAATTAATAATGTTTGGCTTGTAGATTTACTTAAATATAACATATTCAGCATTAGTCAATTTTGTGACAGTGTTTATGAAGTCATGTTTGATAAGAACAATTGCATAGTCATGAACGAATCTGACAAGTCCATATTGTTCAAAGGGAAGAGAAAGGGAAATGTTTACAAAATCAATCTTCTATCTGTGAGTGATGAGAAATGGGTCTGGAACAAAATGTTGGGTCATGCTATATGGAGATTAATCTTTAAACTTAACAAGTTGAAACTTGTTAAAGGATTTCCAGATCTCAATTATCACTCAAATGCTCTTTGTGGAGCATTCCAAGTAAGAAAGATCAGTAAAACTTCTTTTAAATCTAAAAACATTGTCTCTACCTCTAAACCCATAGAACTACTTCACATTAATTTGTTTGTTCGTGTTAGTATTGTGTCAACCAATGGGAGGGTGTATGGTGTAGTCATTGTTGATGACTATAGAAGATGGATTTGGGTTAAATTCCCGAGAACCAATGATGAATCATATGATGTATTCAACATCTTCTGCATACAAGTACAAATTGAAAAAGAATCTAAAATTTTAAAGGTAATAAGTGATAATGGTGGTGAATTTGATAATGAGCCATTTGAACTATTTTGTGAAAAACATGGAATTCTCCATGATCTCTCTTCTCCAATAACTCCACAAAAAAATGGAGTTGTAGAGATAAAGAATATATTTTTACAAGAAATGGCCAGAACCATGATCCATGAAACAACTTACCTAAGTACTTATGGGCAGAAGCTGTAAACACAACATGTTGTGTTCATAATATAATTTATATTAGACCTATTTTGAATAAGACATATATGAGTTATTCAAGGGAAGAAAGTTAAGCATATCTTATTTCCATCAGTTTGGATGTACTGGTTATATCCTAAATAACAAAGCCTATATAAAGAAATTTAATGCTAAAGCTCATAAATGTATCTTTTGGGATATTCTGAATGCTCTAAAGCATACATAGTTAATAACTCTGAAACCAATATGGTTGAAGAGTCAATACACATTAACTTTGATGACAAAGAGTCTTACAGTAAAATGCCAGAGCTAGTTCAAAAAATTTCAGAAATCTGTGTATCCAAAGACACATTAGGAGTTAGAGGTCAAGAATCTGGAAGTTCGTAAGCAATCAATCCATATGAAGTTGAATTCTCATAAGTCATCAGAACTCCAAAAGCTAATGTTTTAGAAATTAATCCTACCTCAAAAGTTCATCCCAACAATGAAGAATATGAAGAAACAGAAGATAACTCTTCATATGAATCACAATCCAAGAAGACCTTTAAATAGAAGTCTTCTCATCCAGAAGAGTTAATTCCTATAAACAAAGATAGCTCTTGAAATATAAGGTCTTCCTTCAAAGAATAGCATTCAATGTTAGGACTACTCTCCATGACTGAACCTACTTCTATTGATGAAGCACTTTCTGATGATGGTTGGATTTTGGCAATGCAAAAGGAGTTGAATCAGTTTCAAAGGAATGATGTCTGGAATTTGGTATCTAAACCTTCATAGAAAAACATTATTGGAACATAATGAGTATTCAGAAACAAGTTCAACGAGTAAGGAGAAGTGATAAGAAATAAGATAGACTTGTGGATCAAGGCTACAATCAACAAGAAGGTATAAATTTTTATGAAACCTTTGCACCAGTTGCAAGGTTAGAGGCAATCAAATTGCTTCTCTATTATGTTATCAATCATGATATCATTTTATACCAAATGGTTGTTAAGAGTGAATTCTTAAATGGTTTCATTTCTGAAGAAGTGTATGTCAAACAACAACCTGGGTTTGAGGAATCAGTCCACCCAAATTATGTTTTCAAATTAAAGAAATCACCATATGGACTCAAATAAGCTACCAGAGCTTGGTATGAGAAAATTAGTAATTTTCTATTAGAAAATGGATTTTAGAAAGGGAAAGTAGACACTACACTCTTTAGAAAGACTCTTCAGAATGATATCTTAATTGTCCAAGTGTATGTTGATGACATCATATTTGGTTCAACTAATTCTTTTATTTGCCAAGAATTTTCTAAGACAATGCAGGTTGAATTTGAAATGAGTTGATAGGAGAGCTAAAGTTCTTCCTTGGAATTCAAATAAATCAATGGAAATAGGTAGTCTATGTTCATCATACTAAATATACAAAGGAGATTCCAAAGAAGTTCAAGCTTGACGATTGAAAAATCATGAGCACTCCTATGTATCCAACCTGCAACATGAGCAAAGAGGAAAGCAGTAACAAGGCCTACCTAAAGTTGTACAAAGGTATGATTAGCTCTCTTCTTTATTTAATAGCTTCTAGACCAGATATTTTATTTAGTGTTTGTTTATGTGTAAGATTTCAGTCATATCTAAGAAAAACTCACTTAACAACTATTAAGAGGGTCTTTAGGTATCTGAAGGGAACGACAAATCTAGAATTGCTTTATAAGAAATTCCTAGATTATAAGCTAGTTGGATTCTGTGATACTTACTATGTTGGAGATAGAATTGAAAGAAAATCCACCAATAGAAACTGTCAAATCATAGGTAAAAACATAATATACTGGGCTAGTAAAAGACAAGCTACACTTGTTTTGTCTATAGCATAAGCATGATACATCTCAACTGCAAGTTGTTGCACATAACTACTCTGGATGAAATATTAGTTGAAAGACTATCATATTAGTGGAAGAAGTATCCCAATTTTTTGTGATAATACAGTTGCTATCTATTTGACAAAGAATCTTATTCAACATTAGAGAATCAAGCACATAGAAATAAAACATCATTTTATAAAAGACTGTGTTGAGAAAGGTGTGATAGATATATAGTTCATTGATATTGATCATCAATGGGCTGATATATTTAACAAGGCTCTTACTATTGAAAGATTTAAGTTTATCAAGAAGAATATGAATATGCATTTTGTTAAGGATTAGTTCTTGCTTCTAAAATGGATAATCATAGTTTGATGATGATCAGAAGCTATGAACAAGATTCTGATGAATAGTAGCATCTGAGCAACTTAGCCTCGTATATTCAGAATTTGATTTGTTATCTCTAACGTGTGTTTTTATCTAAGTGTATTTTTTTTAGCAACTCAGTCTCGTATATTCAGAATCTGAACAAACTATGAACAAGTTTGATGATGATCAGAAGCTACTATGGTCATTAACGTGTGCTTTTATCTAAGTGTATTTTTTCCTTCAAGTTTATTTATGACTCTCTATAATCTGACTCTGAACCAAACAGTTCACTACGTGAAATAATCCTCTAGTTTAGAATATCATATGTCAGAGTTCTTCTATGAATTTTGTGTCTTATGATCCTTGAGTTATATTAATAGATCTAACAAATCTTGTTTAGTTAAGCTAAGAAATATGGATTCTTTCATAAATATTCTTCTCTTAACAAAAATGATTGTGTTTCCTTCGGGCAACAAATGTTTCTGGATAAAACTAAATTCTATTTTGTTTTCCCTTTTCACTTATGAATCTTTTGTTTAGTTGGAATGGTTGGGAAAACTTCTTTAAAGTCATTCTTCTTGGGGTTAAGTGATATGGATGCAAGTGATTAAAAGTGTTGCATGAAACAAGAAAATAAAAAGGCGTATTATTATTAAAAAGGGGGTACAAAGACTGAATTCCTCTTATAGATCAAAATGACCTACTTTTCCTAATCTTCTCCAAATTCCTCTGGAAAATAAGCACGGCGATTGAGGAAGTTTCACTAGTCAAAGTCAAACTCATCAACATTTGAATCATAGTTAGAAGGTGGATCTGGGCTTCTCTAAAGCCTCATCCTCTTCTTCTCCATGGATGGTTTGCTTACCTTTAATGCTCTTGATGATGAATTTGTCTTTGTTCTTGAACCTTCATCCTTTTTTCTTTTCTTTATTAACTGCCTTGCTAACTTCACTTAGAATACTCTATTTGGAGTTTCTGAAAGAATCACTCATTTTTTCATCTTTGAAGAAATGAGTTAAGTTTAAATTGAATATGATCTTGCAAGTATTAAAACTCTGCTTTTATAGAGAGTTTTGGGTAAAGTGAAATCACTTTTGGATTTGTGCACCAATGGTCTTCAAAGAGAAATAAATTCATATTTTATTAGTTTCCATTCAATAGCGGTAAATTCATGATCATTGAGCTACTGGCTAGCTCAACGTCAATAAAACAAGAGTCGTCGTCGCGCTTTTTTTGTTTCCAAAGGAAAAGGGAAAAAGTACGAATAAAACCCAAAAATAAGAAGTTTTCAAATCAAAATTAATAAAATTTCAGAGATTATAGGTAAGGGGGTTGGTTACACAGAGGGAAGGTATTAGCACGCAAAGTGTCCTAGGTACTCCTAGGGAGCCCTTTTTGTGTGCAAGTGTTTTAGTTGAAAATTATGTTTGCTAAAAATTAGAATGAGGGAATGATAAAAGAATTCATTTATTTACATTTTTGTGTTTGACAAGACCTTCGGTCTTATGCCTACATACCAACATAAAATTGAGAGATCAAAACCTCGTAGTTCGTGGTAAAAATTTCAAAGATGGGTGGATATAATTTTAACAAAAATCTTAAAGATCTTTTATTATCAATGAGAGAATACTCAACCAAACATCCACCGATAGTGAGGGCTTTACAACACTTAAGAGGGAGGGCTCCAACTTGGATTTAAACAACAAGTATGCCACTAACCCCTAATAAATGGAAACTCTTACAATCAATATATCATGGAATGGGAGAATTATATCTCAACCAAAGATAACTCGAATCTAAATGCTTTCTTTTGCAAAAGTTAAAAGAAAAAGGCACAAAGGGGCCAAAAGGATTAGATGAGGTTGTTAGTTCTTTTTGTATTTTTAAAAGTTAAGTCAATGTGATTAAGTTTATTTACAAATTTGATTAAGAAAATGTTTTGAAAATCAGTGGTATAAGACCAAGGTTTCTACTCATTAAAACAAGTCTAAGTTGAAAATAACAAATAGAGAAATTTTTGAAAATGAGGGAGAGATTTTGAAATTAAAGAAGGAGGTGAAGGGACTATCCTATACAAGATTTAAAAGTTTAGAGTTGAAAAGATGTAACCCATGAGAAGCATCCTTTGGATTGTTAAGCAAGCAACAACCAATAAACATCCAAGTAATAATAAGAAGACCAATTGGTATCAAATAAAGATAACCAAACATCCAAGTAAGCACTCCAAAAGCAAGCAGTCTTCAATGTCCTTTAGATGTATCAGATGAAATATCCCTTGAAACATACTCACACCAAAAGGAGTTCAAACCAATTCAAGGGCAGAGGTCCAACAGTCCATCAATACATTTTTTAGGGATTTTGTTGTTAGTAGGTATTTTAAGGCCCTAAGACCATAAACAAAACAAAGTCACAAGCACACAAATAATACAAACACAAAATAAGGCTCAAGTGAGCAAGGTGAAAATGACTGAAACATAAACAAGTTGCATGAATGTAAATGACAATTGAATGGTAAGGTGTTGGAATTTAAATTGCATTAAGTAAATGACATTAAAGTAAAGTCAATACAAAGAAATGTTAATCAATGTTAGTGGAAGAAGAAAAAATTTTAAGTCATTTTTTGAAGAACACTCAACCATCCACTCATAAGCATGAAGATTGAACCTAGACATCATCCATGAGAAGGGCTCACACTTGGATAAAATCAACAAGTATGCCACTAGCTCTCATAAATGGAAAAGAGGTCAAATCTTCACACAATACCATGAGGAAGGGGATATTTACAATCTCACTGACAAAAATGCTATTGTTTTCGGGCAAATTTAGCGTTATGTTAAGCAATCGTAATTGAACTTATCTAGAAGTCACAACTATCTGAGGTCGAGCAATAATAATAATGGTGTTAATGCATGCTAGAGACAAGGTATAAAGAACCAAGCTCCTGAAGCATACCACACCCAAAAATAAAATAGGATGGGTCTATCTCCATCAGGCTCATGTTGATTCATCTGATACAAGGTCATTGATGAATCAACTAGCATTTGATTCATTGAGAAGTCATTGGCCATGAAGGGAATGGGGAAGAAGAGAGATGAAGATGAAGAGATGAAATGAAATAGAATCTCAAATTGATCAAGGGATGAACCTCACTTGATCAATACCATCCATTCATCTTGAGGGATGAAGTTCAAACTTCATCAACCCCCTAAATCCAATAGTATTGATCAAATTGAAGTCCAATTCAATCAAGATCAAGGCCAAAGAGAAGTTGAGTCAACACAAAGTCAAACAAATAACTCAACACAATTTTAAAGCAATTAATCAATTTAAAGTCAATTTTTAAAATGAATAAAATGATTTTTAAAAGGGGAAAAACCTCAAATCCCCTTCAAATCACCAAATAAATGGCCAAGGGATTTATCGTAGGTCAAAAAAGGTCAAACGACATTAGACTAATTTTTTGGGAATTTTTTAACGTCATAAGTATTTAAAATTAATTAAAAACAAGTCAAAAATCATTAAACTCACTAAAATCATCAAATTCAATCCAAAAAATAATTTTAATTCGGAAATAGGAAGAGGGAATTATTTAAGACATTTTGGTGAAAGTCCCATATTTTTGGATTAAAATTGAAATTATAGTGAATTAAATGAGAAAATGGTATTTGAAATATTTAAATCAGAAAATTAATTAATCAAAAAAACGAGGATCATCAGATCTCCTTCATTAATTTAGGTGGTAGATCTGATCACGCGTTATCCACCAAACACCATAGTTAATGTATATGTAGAATTGGTAATCACAATGGATTGCTCAGATTAGAACGTAGACCAAGGATCAAATGGTCTGGATTGAACCAACACACCACTGAAGCCCTAGCTCTGGTCGTTCTCACCGGACTGGTCAGGACCAAAGCATTACCAAAATTTATGGATCATATACTATTTTGAAGAGAAAATCACGAGGATATTGAATCTGACCTCCAATTTCTCCAACTCTCATTCTATAAAAAGTTATGTGGAGTTGAAAATAAGGTTCCATAATTGAGTTGCTTCGATTCAACCTCAAAGCAACTCAATCTCAGTGCCTACATTGGTAGGGCATAAGCCAACCAAAAAACAAGCAAAAAGGTTAAGATATGTGAGAGAATTGAAGAGATAAAGTTTGAGAAATTCGACCTTCGGGTTACAGTGATGAGGCTCGATCTCGATTCAAATCCACTTGGCCTTGCTTCCTCTTGCTTGCAGGAGATGATTGAGATGAAAAAGGATGTGAACCCTTGGAGTTCTAGTTCACAAATAGAATTTAAACTAAAACTCGGTTTCAAAGAAATCTTCAAGGTGTTCTTTCAATGGTGGTTACGGAAGTGTTTGAAAAAGCTTGGGCAAGGTTCCTCTTGAATTCTGAGGCAATGCACATGTATTTAAAGGCTCATGATTTCATTTCCACACCATTTGAAATTTTGGCCAAATTTAGCAAGTTGTGTGCATGGTTTCATGTGCATGTGCATGTGCTTAGGCCTAAATGATCATGTAATCCACTCCAAAATCATGCACAAAGGGTGTTGAGATCATAACATGAAAGCATGCAAAGGTGTTTAACATTTGAGTTGAAAAGTTACCAAATTGGGCCATGCAAAGAAACCATGCGAAAGTCCATCATTTTTAATCCAAATGTAATGATCTTGGACTCTTTGGAAAGCTACTATCATGGAGAACAACTTTGATGTTGGCACTTTTTCCATTTGAAGCTTGGAACTTGATGAATTTTGGCCTTGAAGTTGGAGGAATCAAACATACTTACAAATTTTCTAAGTTAAAAGTTAAATGACCCACTTGTCCACCTTGAATAACTTTTTCTATGAGCTTCAAATGACTTTGGTTACTTCTTCAAAGTTGTAGATATTTCAATTGTATTCAATTTGGTCATGAATTTGACACCATTTGTAACTTCCATGATGGAGTTATGTATTTTAAAAGTTGAGGAAATTGTTTGTTCAATGATGAGGACCAAAATGGACCTATAATGTTTCTTCTTAGTACATGCCCTTGAAAGTGTAATTTGACCTTTATAAAAGAATAAAAGTTGAAGAGTACATCTTGAAATTGATCATGAAACTTGGATAATCTTCATATCATAAAAATTGAGGAAGTTATGGTTCTTGGTAGTTGATCTTCTATCTAGGTCACATAAAATATGACCTATAATCTTTCACTAGAAAAAATGACTTTCCAAGAAAAATTTGCTATTTATTCCAACATTAAATTTGTTTGGAATGTCATAAAGAGTAATTTTTCTCTTGTAATCATTTTCATATGACAACAATTGTAGGAGATAGGGTCTAGGGAACCTTAGATTTGACTAGTTGACTTTTCTGGTCAACCTCTTTGAACCAACTTGCAAACTTGAAGTTATTTTTCTCTCTGGGTCTCATGGAGGATCATATATGCTTAACATGAATTTAAATGAAGTATCCCTTGATATCTTTGACCAAATGTCGAAGAAACTTGCTGAGGAAAGCATACAAGATACCTAGATGAATTAGGGCTTCCTTGACAAACAAGCTTCAAACTCTTGATAAATTCTTGATCAAACTGACAAATAAAGAACATGGGGATCCATATATGATGTTTTGAACAAATTTAGACCTTTGATAACTTGATCCCTTGCATTGAGGGTCTCAACCCCTAGTTGTGAGCTTGATGAGGCACAGATGGACATGCACACTACCTACAAAAGAAACAAAGTTACACTAGACATATTTTTGGATTTTTGGTTAGTAAACAAAGAAAAAAGCATGATACAATCAAACATGATTGATGATCTCTCCCAATGCAAATCCAAAGAATGATGGGTGAGGAGGATACCAAGGTGTGATCCCAATGCTAATGTCAAGTTAATGAGATGACATGAGGGATCTTAGGGGTCAAAATTGGGGTCTTATACATTCCTCTCAAAGCCTATCTGAAAGAAAATATTTTTACCATCTTAAGAAGTGTATAAGTTGTTTATCAACCTCTCCAATCAATTCTCAAATATTTTTAATCTTTCACCAAAAAGGAAAATCAAATATGTGTTTAAACTATTTTTATCTAGTTCTGATTACATCCCAAACATGGTTATTTTGAATATTTTTTTATCTAGTTTCTATTTTTTATGAAAATATTTTTCTTCAGTATATTTTCTATTTCATTTTTATGAAAAAAGGGGGAGTAGATATATATGTATTTAAGAACTTGAAATCTAATAGTTATTATCTTGCTAAAACTCTGAAGAATTGTATATGTGCTTTAAATGTTTGAATTTAATTAACCTAGATAGGACTTAGGGGGATCGTACAAATCTAACACTATGGACTATTAGACTCAGAGGGAGCTTAGAAACCTCAGACCCTGCAGTCAACTAGTTAATAAAATTATCAACCAATGTTCTTAAATACTTATGTTTGTCATCATCGAAAAGAGGGAGATTGTTGAAACAAATTTGGTTTGTCCCATATCCATTAGGTTTTGAGAATAACAAAGTATTTGAAGAACAATATGGTATACCAATGTTTTTTCAAATGTGCAGGATCATAGATTAAAATTCATATTAAATTCAATTATTGGTTCTGACTTTGAACATCCAAATAGGAGCGTGAATATCACATTCTGATGTATCAGAAGCTAAAGAACTGACTCTGAAGAAGTCATCTTCCAAAGAGGTCAATATTGAAATATTAGAAAACGAATCAGCCTCTAAATAAAAGACTTTGGAGAAGTCTGCTTCTGGTTATCAAAACCTGAGCTAGTCAAAGCACAAGAACCAAGGTGACACTGATAGGTCACTATTAACCTTTGAATATACACTATCACATGATGACTTAAGATTTAGGTACTTCATAGCATTTGTTGAGATACAACTTCTAATTCCTTCTGTAGAAAAGGTTTTTCAAACTAGGTTTCACCTAATCTTAAAGTTTGGTGAAACATCCCAACGTCTTCTGTTGGTTCTAAGTGTTGGCAGCAATTTTGGTAAAACCTAGAGTGTTCACAAGTTGTCACATGTGTTGTCTTGACATAAGATAACATGTACCTGCAGGATGTTTAAAATGTGATTATGCAGGATTTTACTAAGATGTCAGACCCGATGTCATGACATCTGTATACAGAATATTAAGTCTGAATGTTATGTATTATGTGACTGCGTTTTTAATGCTAATCTGTGTATGATTGATGAGATGACTGAATGCGCTATCAATCAGTAATTACAACTAGATTGACTTATTTTCCAAGGAGATATAATCAACTGTCATGAGAAGATATGAATGGAAAATAGTTTTAGGGTTTTATATGTCCAAGCCTAGCCAAATGCTTCTATAAAAAAGACATGGAAAATCTGATTTTATACACAAGAAATAACGAATGAAATATTGAGAGAGAATAAGGGTTTAAGTCTTGTGTGGTCGTGTGAATTGTAAGTCATTCAATTCATCCATAGATGATTGAATTGGTCTGATTTTTGAGTTATAATTTATCCACTCTAAGCTTTGAAGCATGAGTGTGTGTCTACTTGATTGAAGCTTTTAAGTAAGATCAAGTGTGTGTCTTTGAAGAGTGTCTTTTTTTCATTGTAATTCTTGTTTTATATCACTGTTGTGATTGAGGGGGAGTGACTAGGATCTCATATCTAACAGCTCTTAGGTAGAAGACACATGGGTAGAGATTAGGTGAAAAGACTGTAACTTGAAGTTGTTTACTAAGAGTCTTTGAACTGATTATGTTTAGTGGATTTCCTTCCTGGCTTGGTAGCCCCCAGACGTAGGTGAGTTTGCACCGAACTTGGTTAACAATTGCTTGTGTCTCTTGCATTACTGTTCTTTATCTTTTATCCTGTTTGTATTGTTCAGATATTAGTGTCGGGACATTACCTTCGACATCTCATATCTGATACCAGAATTTCAATTGGTATCAGAGCAGGCATCCTGCTCTGGTTCTGGGTGAGATCTAGGGACGTTACTTTCTGGTACTATGGAGAGAGATGGAGGATCTGTTCACATACCACCCTATTCTGGATGGATCCAACTATGACTACTGGAAACCTCGAATGGTAGCCTTCCTAAAATATTTGGATAATAAGGCTTGGAAGGATGTTTTAACAGGCTGGGAACATCCAGTTATTACTAAGGATGGAGAAGCTACAACTGATAAGAAGGCTGAGGAACAATGGACCAAGGAGGAGGATGATCTAGCCCTTGGGAACTCTAAAGCATTGAATGCTATATTCAATGGAGTAGATAAGAATATCTTCAGACTGGTAAACAACTATGAGGTGGCTAAAGATGCTTGGAACATTCTCAAAACCACTCATGAAGGCACCTCTAGAGTAAAGATGTCTAGACTGCAGCTGCTCACTACCAAGTTTGAAAATTTAAGGATGAAAGAAGATGAAAATATTCATGAATTTCATATGAATATCCTTGAAATTGCTAATGCCTCAGGAGCCCTGGGTGAGAAGATGTCTGTCATACCCCAAAATTTGCCCGTTAATCTTGCAAGGCATTTTTCAAGGCGCTCCAACTCGTGTTTCAAGACACTGATCTTAAAGGAACAAAGACCCAACTCACAGGTGGCCAAACCCAGAAAATGGCTCAAACTGGCATGCTCGCTAGGCGAGCAAATCCTTCGCCTAGCGAACCCTTCGCTACACCACTCGCCTAGCGAAGCTTGCGAATACCAGAAATTCTGGGCTTCATTCTGAGCCCATTAGGTCACAGAAATCATTATAAATACCAGTGCTTCATTCAGAAGAAGAGGAGGGAAAACGGAGGAGAAAGGAAAACACTCACAGACAGCAAACCCTGGAGGCTAACCCAGAGAATTCAAAGCAACCCTAAAGGAAACCCTGAAGGAAGCTCATCTGTACAAAGGTTACCTCCGCCCAACTCAATCCGGCACCAATCTCAAGAGTGATCTGCCAATTCAACGTTGCAAGGCAATTGCAAACAGGTTTGCACTATCATTACTGTTTTATACTCTTAATTTACATGTGGCATTATGATTGAATTCATGAAAATATCTTAAGTTTTGCATGTGGATTTAAGTATGCATGGATATCTTGAATGTTTAACCATGTAATCTCTGTAATGGATGCCATAGGGTGGGAAGCTTGTTGAAATCGTACTATTCTGAAATTCAAAACCCGCAGCCGTTCGCTAGCACATCGATAAGCAAACATGTAGCGAGGGTTCGCCAGGCCCTCGCTAGGCGAGGCAGCAGCGAACGTGACAGTCGCTGATTTTTCTGTTCTGATTTTTGCTAATCTGACATGTTTTATTGTAACCATGCATGGTTTACCTGACATTATTACTGTTGTGATTCCTTTTGGTTTGGTGCAACTCTCGATTGCACCCTGATTTGGTATTCTGACCTGTTTGTTGAATATTGTAAGGGCTCACATACTCCTGGAAAAGGTAGCTTGCTAGGTATTCCACCTTTTTTGTGGGATACCCCTGTGGAGATTCATCCTAATTACCTAATTGATTATAATGTGGAGATTCATCCTAATTACCTAATTGATTATAACATGGAGATTCATCCTAATTACCTAATTGATTATAAAATATTGCCTTTGAATATGTGATCTTGGCCCTCTCTTTGTTGCCTTACGGTATTACGGTATTACGGTCATGTCCCGCGAATGTGGGGATGCATTTAGCAAAGACCCTTCGGTTAAATCATCATGTCCCTATAAGATAAATCATAGTCCCTCGGATGTTGCCTGCGAATATACGATTTTTGTCCCTCGATGACCCGTCGTTGTAACCTACGGTTAAATGATGATCGTCCCTTCGAATGCTAAGGTATCCTTACAAAAGTTGCCTTCAATGACCAATCGATGACCCTACGATGTCCCTTTACATCCAAAGGATAAAACTACTTACTTCTCAATAGTAAGGACAGTTTTATCCTCATAAGGATAGGAAATGCCCATAAAGACCTTGGGTAGGTATAACTCTTAAATGCTGACTCACAACCTAAAACATTTTTCATACATCGCACTTTGCAAAACATCTACTAGAAAATCACCACTTGGTATACATTCATACTAGAATCATTTCCAAGTTATATTTTTCTAAACAGCTTTCAAAATCAAGCGAGATAAACACTTTGTATACATTCGTACAAGAATCATTACAAAGTTAAACTCTCTTTTCAAAACATTTTCTAAGCAATTCACAAACACTTTCTCAGCCAAGAAAAACATAAGTGATCCAGCAATTAAGAGCCCATGGATAACCATGGATACAAAGGGTGCTAACACCTTCCCTTTGTATAATGTACCTCCCGAACCCAAAATCTAACTAAGGTCTTTCCTGTTCTTTTCCACCTTTCCTTATTGGATAAAAGAAAAGTCGGTGGCGACTCTTGCTAACCGCGACATTTGCTTTCCAAAGCAAAAACACAAAAGTCCAGTTCACCGTATGACAGAACTGGCGACTCTGCTGGGGACCCTTAAAAAGAGAGGTTACCTTAAAAAAAATATATATATATATATATAATATAAGGCCATTTATGGGTATTCTGTGCTTGAGTGAAAGATCCTACACCCGGATCTAGTGTACCTTAGGTAAGTAGCAAGAGATCATCGCGACTATCCGGCGTATACTGGAATGGTTAAAATGATGGCTACGGTTAATGTGACACTTTGGATGTCCTGATGTTCCTCATGTTTACTTGAGGAGAAATTTGGCGTCTGCGTGGTGTCATCAAAGCATTAACCAGACCTTTAGAACCCTAATTGACTCATCCTAGCCATTAGAAAGTTGTGAGATAACTGACTTCGGTTCCGACTGGGGTTGGTTGAGACTCGATACTACACTCTTTGAGATTGGACTTTAGGGAAGCTTTGGTCAACCACTTGGTGTTGCACTGAAGTGGACTTAAGGAAAGGTCAATGATTTGAGATCCTTCTAGAACCCGGTTACTATTCTAGAACAGGTTGAACCCACCAAACTTCAGTGGGGAGGGTACTTACCTATGGAACTCATGCAAGCCTTAAAACCTAGGAATGATTGTTGTGTGACTTGCTTGTGCTTGTTATTTACTTAACATCATAACATCATAACATCATGACATTGTACTAACCATTTCAAGGACTTAGGGATTTAGCTTTGCTCTGTTAAACAGGTTATGGCTTCCAGGAAGACCATCCGGATCAATCTTGTAGCGATCTCTCCTCAACTCAAGGATTTAGTGTCAGAACTTCCCGATCATGCTCAGTTCATCAAGAGACATGGTTCCCTCCTCAATTTGGTTACCACCGGTTTCAAAGAAGATATGATGAGAGTTCTATTCCAATTCTTCGATCCTAAACATCATTGCTTCACCTTCCCCGATTATCAGTTGGTACCCACATTAGAAGAATTTTCCAGGCTGCTTGGGATACCTATCCTTGATCAAATACCTTTCAGTGGTTTAGAAAGGATTCTGAAGTCTGAAGAAGTTGCCGCAGCTTTACACATGACAAAGTCTGACATTGAAACTAATTGGGTAACAAGAAGTGGAGTTAAGGGTTTACTTGCCAAATTTCTGATAAATAAGGCCCGAGAATTCCTAAAAACTATGAGTGTCCACGCTTTCGAAGATGTTCTAGCATTACTAATCTATGGTTTGGTGTTATTTCCTAATCCAAACCAATTCATAGACATGAATGCTATTAAGATATTTCTCACTCATAGCCTTGTGCCTACCCTGCTTGGAGACATTTTGCATTCCCTTCATACTCGTACTATGAAAAGGCAAGGGACTCTCATGTGCTGCGTACCTTTATTATCTAGGTGGTTTATTTCGCACCTTCCTCAATCAGTCTTGAAGAATGAGCAAAATTTGAAATGGTCTCAAAGGATAATGTCGCTCTCACATTCAGACATCCATTGGTGTCCTCAACCCAAAGAAAATGTTATCATCATTGACCGTTGTGGAGAATTCTCTAACGTGCCACTCCTGGGGATAAGAGGAGGTATTACTTATAACCCAGCTTTAGCCCAACGTCAATTTGGTTATGCTCGAAGAGATGGTCCGCATGAGATAATTATCCAAGGCACTGTGTTTGACTATGACAACGATCCCCAAGGTCTCCGTCAAAGCTTTGTACGAGCTTGGGGCAGGGTGAAAAGAAGCACTTTAGGACAGAAAAATTCTATTCCTATGGAACCTTATCTCAGATGGGTACGCGCAAGAGCTCGTGAACTTGTCATGCCATATCTTGCAGTTGGACCGCTGATTGTTGAACCAGGAGTTGAAGGAGGTACTCCTCAGATCATTCCTTATCCAGATATGCCTACCAATGTTGAAGAATTGAAGAAATCCTGGATCCAGTTGAGAGAGGAAAGGGATACTTTTGAAGCCCAGTTCTGTGCTGAAAGGAAGAAAGTGTTAGAACTTACCAGCCAGCTTAATGAGGAACGAAGACTCAATGCATATCTTCGCCCAAAAAGAAGCCGTCCCTGGGAGACTTGAGCTTTCATTGTATTTTTATTATTATTTTTTGTAATGAACGTTGATTAAAAAAATTATTAATAAAAGTTCCTTTCTTGGTGGTTTACGCAAAGTTAAATTCCAAAAGTCCTTGAAAACATTTCATAGCATAACATAACATTGCATAACAGGTATTCTAAAGGATCAATATTCTCACGGTCTTCCTTCTAAACAGAAAAATGGACCTCGAACAAACTGTCAAAGATCTCCAGGCTCAAAATGCTCAATTCCAGGGGATGATCTTGAACTTATCCAAGGGGCAGGAGGAACTGAAGGCTCTCTTGCTCGAAAAGAAGAAAGACAAGAAAGTTGTGAGTTACATCAACCCAGGAAGAAGGCTTAAAGGACAGGCCGCAGGAGTCAAGATTAGGATTCCGAAGGATCAAGGAGAGGAGACAGAAAATGATTCGAAAGAGGAGGATGATGATCCCTTCATCCCTGAAGACGATGATGAAGATTATGAAAATGAACAGTACTCTCCAAAAGATGATAAGTACAAGTTGCTAGAAGAACGTATGCTAGCTATGGAGGGTCAGAAGGCGCCCGGTCTGGATTTCGAAAGCTTGGGTCTGGTCTCTGATGTGGTCATTCCTCGCAAATTCAAGATCCCCACTTTCACTAAGTACGATGGTGCGTCTTGTCCTCAGATGCATCTGAGAGCTTATGTGAGAAAGATTCAGTCGTATACCACTGATAGGAAGCTATGGATCCATTTCTTCCAAGAGAGTCTGTCTGGCACACAGTTAGAGTGGTATTATCAGCTTGAGAACTCTAACATCCGCACCTGGACTGATTTAGCGACAACTTTCTACAAGCACTACCAGTATAATTCTGAATTGGCACCTACTCGGCTGCAATTGCAGAATATGACTATGGGATCTAAAGAAAGCTTCAAAGAATATGCTCAAAAATGGAGAGATTTCGCTGGCAGAGTCAAACCCCCTATGACTGATCGAGAATTAGTAGACATGTTCATGGGTACACTGACTGGCCCATTCTACAGCCATCTATTGGGAAGTTCCTCATCGGGTTTCACTGAACTTATACTAACAGGTGAACGTGTTGAAAGTGGCATTCGAAGTGGAAAGATACAGGTGGCTACCTCTGCAAGCACCAAAAAGTCCTATCAGGGGAAGAACGAATCAAATGCTGTGTACGGTCAAAGGGGTCATAACAAGAAAAATCGTGACCATGCTGTTGGAGCAGTGACGATTGCAGCACCGCCATCTCAAAACTTCTAGCACAGACAAGACAGACTAAGAAGGCAGTTTACGAAGATCAATATGACTTTAGCACAGGCACTGCAGGGTATGCTAAAAGCAAATTTAATTACCCTCAGAGGCCCTCCTACAAATCTCAACACTACTTCTCCTCGTTATAACCCCAATGCCAGGTGCGCATATCACTCCGATAGCCCCGGGCATGATACCAACGATTGTTGGTTGTTGAAGAATAAGATTCAGGATATGATCGACGTTGGAGAAATTGAATTTGATCCTCCGGAGACTCCTAATATCATCACTGCTCCCATGCCTAATCATGACAAGACTGTTAATGCTATAGACGACAATTCTCACATTTCTAATGTAGCTGACTTAGCATCTCCTCTCCTGATCATCAAGAAGAATTTATTGCAAGCTGGTTTATTTCCAGGTTGTGCCGAAAGTTGTGATCTCTGTATACTCCGACCCAATGATTGCTTAAAGTTGAGGAATGGTATTCAACGGCTGATGGATGATCGTACGATTCTCTTTGAAAATGTTCCTAAGGTGGAAAACCCTATTGAAGAAATATTTGTGATTGCTAGGTCCAAAGTTCCAGTGAAGATTACCGCTACTAGAGTGCCTGTGAAGATTACTGCTGAGCCCAAGGTAGCTCCCCTAATTATTACTGCACCTGGCCCAATACCGTATTCCTCAAGCAAGGCCATTCCGTGGAATTACGGAGGTGATGTTTACATCCACGGCATAAAGCAAGATGATAATCCCGCTAATCCTAACGACGTTGACATTGTTGGGACTAGTAGAGTTACTCGAAGTGGAAGGATCTTTTCTCCAGAAATCTCACCTCCCATCCCTGAAACTCGAGGAAAGGAACCAGTAATCAATCCTTCTCAGTCAAGGACACCAGTCGGAGTTGCTACCGAAGATGTTGCCAAACAGGAAATGGAAGAAATGCTGAAAATCATCCGCAAGAGTGATTTTGATGTGGTAGAACAGCTGGGGCATACTCCGTCTAAAATTTCGATGTTATCCTTATTGTTATCTTCTGAATCTCATGCCAATGCCTTGATAAAATTCTTGAAGACCGCTCATGTACCTCAGGAGACATCTGTCGATCAGTTCGAAAACTATGTTGCTAACCTGACTGTTGACAATGGCCTAGGCTTTTCCGATGCTGACCTGACACCAGCAGGAAAGAATCACAATAAAGCTCTGCATATCTCCATTGAGTGTAAGGGGATCACCTTGTCTCATGTGTTGATCGATAATGGCTCTTCTTTGAATGTGCTACCGACTGCTGTGCTCGATAAACTTGACTGTAAAAGCATTGAACTAAAACCTAGTGACGTTGTGGTGCGTGCTTACGATGGTGCGAAGAGTGTTGTCCATGGTGAAGTGGTTCTCCCTATCAAGATAGGACCTCAGGTTTTCAACACTATTTTTCACGTAATGAACATTCGTCCTGCCTATTCCTGCTTGCTGGGACGCCCTTGGATTCATGGGGCAAGTGTTGTAGCTTCGTCTCTCCACCAAAAGCTGAGGTATCCAATAGAGGGTAAGATTGTCACTGTGTGTGGAGAAGAAGAGTATATTGTCAGTAGTGTGCATACCTTTAGATACGTCGAGATGGATGGTGAATTCTTTGAGACTCCTTCTCAATCATTTGAAGTGGTTCCTCCGACCAGTCCTGTCTTTAAGCCAACTTCCCGTGTGCCCAAGGTTATTCGTACTCCTCCCGCTATGATTTCTATGAAAGATGCTCAAGCCGTGGTTGAAGATGGTGGTTGTACTGGCTGGGTTAACTGATCAACGTACCGTACAAGTCTGATAGATGTGGCCTAGGGTTTAGCTCCCAAAAGATAGTCAAAGATCAGATTAATGCTGTAGAAGATGTTGATAGCGATTGCGACTTGGATAGCTGGATTTTCCCAACAATTGGTGACGGACTCAATAATTGGAAAGCTGAAGACACTATCTCGTTTTCCTTTAGTCAGGAGTAATTGTTATTGCCTATTTTAGTGTTGCAATTTTTTTTATTTTTTACAATTGAACTTCTTAAAGCATTGTGTCTATGCCCGGGGCACAAATAGCTAACTTGTTAAGGGTTTTGTCATTTTCATAAGCATATTCACATTCAATAAATCAATGGACTTTTTGCATTCAAATATTGCGCTCTTTATCTTTCCTGTCATATTTCAAACAAGCTATGCTTTCTTACACACACTCACGTAACAAATTGCAGATCCGTATCCATTCTGGATCCTATTGATAATAATTCTGCTACTGTTCATTATGACTTTGAAAATCCGATCTACCAAGCCGAGGATGGAAGTGAGGAAGATTGTGAAGTACCTGGAGAGCTTGCCAGACTGTTACTGCAAGAAGAAAAGACTATACAACCACATGAGGAATCGATTGAAATTGTAAATCTGGGTACTGAAGTAGACAAGAAAGAAGTCAAAATAGGAGCAGGCTTGGAAAACAGTATCAAAGAAAGATTGATTCAGATGTTACATGACTATGTAGAGATTTTTGCTTGGTCTTATGAAGACATGCCGGGATTAGATACTGATATAGTGGTGCATCGTTTGCCAATGAAGGAAGATTGTCATCCTGTTAAGCAAAAGGTTCGTCGCGTGCGGCCTGAAATGTCTGAGAAAATCAAAGCCGAGGTTATGAAACAATTTGATGCAGGTTTTCTGGCTGTTACTTCTTATCCTCAATGGGTTGCTAATGTGGTACCAGTGCCAAAGAAGGATGGTAAGGTGCGAATGTGTGTAGATTACAGAGATTTGAATAAAGCGAGTCCCAAGGATGACTTTCCACTTCCGCACATTGATGTTCTGGTAGATAACACCGCTCAACACAAGGTATTCTCATTCATGGATGGATTTTCAGGTTATAACCAGATTAAGATGGCGCCCGAAGACATGGAGAAAACTACATTTGTGACACAATGGGGCACTTTTTGTTACAAAGTAATGCCATTCGGTTTAAAGAATGCAGGGGCAACATACCAGCGTGCTATGGTGGTTTTGTTCCATGATATGATCCATCATGAAATAGAGGTATATGTGGATGACATGATAGCTAGATCTCATACTGAAGAAGAACATCTCGATCATTTATACAAACTGTTTGAGAGGTTGAATAAATACAAGTTGAGATTGAACCCGAACAAATGCACCTTTGGAGTAAGATCCGGTAAACTCTTGGGCTTTATTGTCAGTGGTAAAGGAATTGAGGTTGACCCGGCTAAGGTGAGAGCTATTCAAGAAATGCCAGTTCCCCGTACAGATAAAGAAGGCAGAGGGTTTCTTGGGACGCTTGAATTACATTGCCCGATTTATCTCCCATTTGACCGCTACCTGCAAACCCATCTTCAAATTACTGAGGAAAAATCAAGAGATGGTATGGAATGATGAATGTCAAGAAGCTTTTGACAAAATCAAGAAGTATCTCCAAGAACCTCCAATTCTAATGCCACCAGTTGAAGGTAGGCCTTTAATCATGTATTTGACCGTATTAGAAAATTCAATGGGGTGTGTGTTGGGGCAACATGACGAGTCTGGTCGAAAAGAGCATGCCATATACTACCTTAGCAAAAAGTTTACCGACTGTGAAACAAGATACTCACTGCTCGAGAAAACTTGTTGTGCTTTGGCTTGGGCTGCTCGCCGACTAAGACAGTATATGTTGAATCATACCACTTTATTGATTTCTAAGATGGATCCTATCAAATATATATTTGAGAAACCTGCCCTCTCCGGAAGAATAGCAAGATGGCAGATGATTTTAACAGAGTATGATATCCAGTATACTACCCAGAAAGCAATCAAAGGAAGCGTGCTAGCTGACCATTTGGCTCATCAAGCAGTTGATGATTACCAATCTATGAATTTTGAGTTCCCAGATGAGGATGTCATGCTTGTTACTGATTATGAAGAACCTGGACCGGATGAAGGACCCGAAAGGGGATCCCGATGGACTATGGTTTTTGACGGATCTTCTAATGCATTGGGCAATGGTGTTGGTGTTGTAATTATTTCCCCCAAGGGTTGCCATACGCCTTTCACTGCTAGACTATGTTTTGATTGTACCAACAATATGGCTGAGTATGAAGCCTGTATTTTGGGACTCAGAGCTGCTATAGACCTGCGAATCAAGTTTTTGAGTGTGTACGGAGATTCAGCCTTAGTAATCAGTCAGATCAAAGGAGAATGGGACACTAAACATCCGAATCTCATCCCTTATCGAGAGCGGGTGTTAACGTTAATCCCATACTTTGAAGAGATTACATTCGAACATATTCCACGAGAAGAGAATCAGTTAGCAGACGCATTGGCTACCATGTCATCTATGTTCAGAGTCAGATGGGACGATGAAGCTCCCATGACCACAATTGCACGATTAGATGAACCAGCATATTGTTATGAACTGAATACTGATGAAGTAGAAGAGAAACCTTGGTTCCACGAAGTAAAAAGATATTTAGAAACTCAGGAATACCCTGAAGGGGCATCCATTAATGACAGAAAATTTCTGAGGAAGTTCTCCGCGAAATTCTTTTTGAGTAATGGAGTATTATACAAACGTAATCATGATTCGACCTTGCTTCGTTGTGTGGACAAAAAGGAAGCAGAAAAGATTATTGAAGACATACATGACGGTATTTTTGGGACTCATTCTAGTGGACATACGATGGCCAAGAAGATTCTGAGATCAGGGTATTATTGGTCTACCATGGAAGCTGATTGCCACCATCACTCCAGAACTTGTCACAAGTGCCAGATCTAGGCGGACAAAGTACATGTGCCTCCTACTCCATTGAACGTGTTGACAGCACCTTGGCCCTTTGCAATGTGGGGCATTGATATGATTGGAGAGATTAAACCTACTGCTTCTAATGGACATCGTTTCATTCTTGTTGCTATTGATTACTTTACGAAGTGGGTAGAGGCGGCCTCATTTGCTTCTGTCACCAAGAATGTGGTGGCACGGTTCATCAAGAACAGTCTTATTTGTCGGTATGGCATCCCTGAAAGATTTATCACTGACAATGGTACTAATTTGAACAACAAGATGATTACTGAACTCTGCACGCAGTTCAAAATAAGACACCATAACTCTTCTCCATACCGGCCAAAGATGAATGGCGCCGTGGAAGCTGCTAATAAGAATATTAAGAAGATCATACAAAAGATGACAGTAACATACAAAGACTGGCATGAGATGTTACCCTTTGCTCTTCATGGTTATCGCACCTCAGTGCGCACTTCGACAGGGGCAACTCCTTTCTCTTTAGTCTACGGAATGGAAGTCGTCTTACCGGTGGAAGTTCAGATTCCCTCCCTAAGAATCATGAAAGAGGCAGGTTTAGACGAGGATGAATGGATCCAGACTCGGCTCGATCAGATAAATTTGATTGATGAAAAGAGACTTGCGGTTGTTTGCCATGGGCAGATATATCAGAAGCGCATGACCCAGGCGTTTAATAAAAAAGTCAAGAGACAGGTATATCAAATTGGCGACTTGGTAATAAAGCGTATCATACTACCGCAAGGTGATCCCAGAGGCAAATGGACTCCCACATACGAAGGGCCATTTGTGGTTAAGAAGGTATTCTCTGGTGGAGTCATGATACTTGCTACAATGGACGGCGAAGACTTCCCGCATCCCGTGAACGCAGACATAGTTAAAAAATACTACGCATAAAAGAAACCCGCTAGGTCGACATATCTAGGCAAAAGTAAGGGCATCCCGGCGAACCAAAAGGGTTCGGGCAAAAATTAGGGATAAACATATAAAAATGTACACCCGGCAAGTCGAAAACCTGAAAAGGCGGCTTGGGCAAAAAAGGGTATCCTGGTGGGCTGAAAACCTGAAAAGACGGTCCAGGCAAAAATTAGGGATTAACGCGTATGACTATGTCCCGTTCTCAGTCAGCCTTCACCTAAGTCAAAGGGACTGAACAAGCCAATCACTTCTATCCGATAGCAGGAGATGAGATGCTTGAAGACGTGATGACAGTGGCAGAATTAAAATCAATAGGACTTTTTCTTCATAGCTTTTCTTTGTTTTCTCGACAATTTCCTCTTACTAGGATTTCTGTCTCCTTGTGCTCAAATTGCCTGTTTATAGGCCCTCTTTCAAAATCAATACAATGTTATTTCCAAAAAGATGCTTTTGTTTTACTTTTTCTGTTTTGTTTGCATAAACGTCCATGGATTTAATTTGAATTAATATATGCATTTGAATATGATCGATGTTTATCAAAAATACATGCATAAAACGGAAATAGCAATTACTAAAAGACTTCAGGATCGAGGAGAAGGTCTAACCATGCTTTCCAACAAGTCCAGTTACAAATCCTTTCCCCAGCAAAAAACCAGTTATTCCCTAGAAGAAATTGGCATCACTAGACAGACTGGTCATCTCTTCCATCCCCAGCAGGGCTCTGTTGAATGTTTCTACCATCAGACGGAAATCAAGTATCCCCAGCTAAGAAAGGGTCATCAATACAAATATCTCCAACCAGAATATGGGGATTTATTTTCCCCTGGCAAACTTTCCAGACGCATAATTCATTCATTACATCATTTCACAGCATACACATGCATACAATGTTCGTATTTATTTTCGAAAGCATAAAACATCTCATGCATCATGACATGGCATGAAGCTAACTTTATTTTTCAGGTTAATTATCCTCCTGATACAGTCAAAATAAAGATCCAATTCAGACGGACATCTTTATCGATTACATTCAAGATTCAGATACATCTTTCAGATATAATCCATATGAATATTCATTCTGACAAGCATTCTGGTATCTTCCTAATGATGGCATCTTTAAGCCCATCCCAGACATTTATTGCAAATACAACATATACAAATATTATCAGATATAGCCTAACGTATGGTTCATTCTGATTCAGCCCAACATATGATTCCTTCAACTACTCAGATACGATCTAACGTACGATCCATTCTGATCTTCAATCCTCAAATACTACCTAGCGTACGGTATATTCCGGGGTGTAGTCTAGCGTACGACTACTTTCTTTTTCAGATACAGCCTAACGTATGGCTCATTCTGCAACTCAGATACGATCTAACGTACGATCCACTCTGATTCTTACTTCGTCAGATACAGCCTAACGTACGGCTCATTCTGCAACCCGGATACGGTCTAGCGTACGATCCATTCCGAGTCTTATTTCGTCAGACACAGCCTAACGTACGGCTCATTCTGTACTTCAGATACGATCTAACGTACGATCCATCCTGATTCCACCTTCGTCGGATACAGCCTAACGTACGGCTCATTCTGCAACTCGGATACGATCTAGCATATGATCCATTCTGATCCTTTACCCCCAACAGCGTATGATCCATCCTGATCTCATCATCAAACTTCCTGGATGGCATCGTTAAGCCCATCTCCATCAAGACTAATTAACAAGCGCAAAATTTTGGGGCATTCTAGTGTTCAATAATCTTCCCCCTCCAGACCACGAATGGCGTACATGCCATTCTAACTCTCTCGGTTCAAGAATATTGAACAGGGGCAGCTGTCATACCCCAAAATTTGCCCGTTAATCTTGCAAGGCATTTTTCAAGGCGCTCCAACTCGTGTTTCAAGACACTGATCTTAAAGGAACAAAGACCCAACTCACAGGTGGCCAAACCCAGAAAATGGCTCAAACTGGCATGCTCGCTAGGCGAGCAAATCCTTCGCCTAGCGAACCCTTCGCTACACCACTCGCCTAGCGAAGCTTGCGAATACCAGAAATTCTGGGCTTCATTCTGAGCCCATTAGGTCACAGAAATCATTATAAATACCAGAGCTTCATTCAGAAGAAGAGGAGGGAAAACGGAGGAGAAAGGAAAACACTCACAGACAGCAAACCCTGGAGGCTAACCCAGAGAATTCAAAGCAACCCTAAAGGAAACCCTGAAGGAAGCTCATCTGCACAAAGGTTACCTCCGCCCAACTCAATCCGGCACCAATCTCAAGAGTGATCTGCCAATTCAACGTTGCAAGGCAATTGCAAACAGGTTTGCACTATCATTACTGCTTTATACTCTTAATTTACATGTGGCATTATGATTGAATTCATGAAAATATCTTAAGTTTTGCATGTGGATTTAAGTATGCATGGATATCTTGAATGTTTAACCATGTAATCTCTGTAATGGATGCCATAGGGTGGGAAGCTTGCTGAAATCGTACTGTTCTGAAATTCAAAACCCGCAGCCGTTCGCTAGCACATCGCTAAGCGAACATGTAGCGAGGGTTCGCCAGGCCCTCGCTAGGCGAGGCAGCAGCGAACGTGACAGTCGCTGATTTTTCTGTTCTGATTTTTGCTAATCTGACATGTTTTATTGTAACCATGCATGGTTTACCTGACATTATTACTGTTGTGATTCCTTTTGGTTTGGTGCAACTCTCGATTGCACCCTGATTTGGTATTCTGACCTGTTTGTTGAATATTGTAAGGGCTCACATACTTCTGGAAAAGGTAGCTTGCTAGGTATTCCACCTTTTTTGTGGGATACCCCTGTGGAGATTCATCCTAATTACCTAATTGATTATAATGTGGAGATTCATCCTAATTACCTAATTGATTATAACGTGGAGATTCATCCTAATTACCTAATTGATTATAAAATATTGCCTTTGAATATGTGATCTTGGGCCTCTCTTTGTTGCCTTACGGTATTACGGTATTACGGTCATGTCCCGCGAATGTGGGGATGCATTTAGCAAAGACCCTTCGGTTAAATCATCATGTCCCTATAAGATAAATCATAGTCCCTCGGATGTTGCCTGCGAATATACGATTTTTGTCCCTCGATGACCCGTCGTTGTAACCTACGGTTAAATGATGATCGTCCCTTCGAATGCTAAGGTATCCTTACAAAAGTTGCCTTCAATGACCAATCGATGACCCTACGATGTCCCTTTACATCCAAAGGATAAAACTACTTACTTCTCAATAGTAAGGACAGTTTTATCCTCATAAGGATAAGAAATGCCCATAAAGACCTTGGGTAGGTATAACTCTTAAATGCTGACTCACAACCTAAAACATTTTTCATACATCGCACTTTGCAAAACATCTACTAGAAAATCACCACTTGGTATACATTCATACTAGAATCATTGTCAAGTTATATTTTTCTAAACAGCTTTCAAAATCAAGCGAGATAAACACTTTGTATACATTCGTACAAGAATCATTACAAAGTTAAACTCTCTTTTCAAAACATTTTCTAAGCAATTCACAAACACTTTCTCAGCCAAGAAAAACATAAGTGATCCAGCAATTAAGAGCCCATGGATAACCATGGATACAAATGGTGCTAACACCTTCCCTTTGTATAATGTACCTCCCGAACCCAAAATCTAACTAAGGTCTTTCCTGTTCTTTTCCACCTTTCCTTATTGGATAAAAGAAAAGTCGGTGGCGACTCTTGCTAACCGCGACATTTGCTTTCCAAAGCAAAAACACAAAAGTCCAGTTCACCGTATGACAATGTCAGATGAAAAACTAGTGAGGAAAATACTCAGGTCACTCCCTAATATATTTGCCATGAAAGTGACAGCCATAGAAGACTCTCAAGACATTTCCAATATGAGAGTTGATGAGCTAATTGGATCTCTCCAAACATTCGAGATAGGAATATGTGATGGATCTGAAAAGAAAGTCAAAAGCATAGACTTCATGTCAAACACTGAAGAGAAAGAGGAAGAAAGTGGTCAAGTTACTGATGATGATCTGGAAAATGATGTAGCATTACTGGGAAGACAGTTCAACAGACTTTTGAAAAAGATGGATGTAAGGTCTAAGTCTAATGTCAAGAACATCTCATCTGACATCAGTAAGTCCAATAATGCTGGAAGAAGAACAAGGTCTAATGAAAAGACCAAAGAAGGAAAAGGAGTTCAGTGCCATGAATGTGATGGGTATGGACACATTAGAGCTGAATGTGGAACCTTCCTCAAGAAACAGAAGAAAAGTCTTGCTGCTACTTGGTCTGATGAAAGTGAAACAGAAGAGTCTGCAAATCTTGTGACTGCATTGACTGGAGGATGGGGTTCTAGTGAAGACTCAAGTGATGATGAAGTAACCTTTGATGATTTAGCAACTACCTACAGAAAGTAATGTCACAGAAGTGAAGAAGTGTGTCAACAAGTTGAAAGTCAAAAGAAATTGATAACACAACTGGAGAATGAGAAGGTAGAACACTTGGAAACCATCTCTAAGTTAAAGACTGAAGCAGTGTTCTTGAATTCCAAACTGGAAGAGATGACAAAGTACGTCAGAATGCTGAACAATGGATCTGACACCTTAGACAAAATTCTCCAAACTGGACAAATGACAGAAGACAAGTCTAGCATTGGGTTCAATGAATCCAAACCTGAGTGCAGTCACACTAGTAGCAAACCAAAATCCAAACCTGAGTGCAGTCACATTAGTAGCAAACTAAATATGTCACATCATATGTCACAACATCATAAAGGAAGACAGCAGAAAGGGAAACATCAAAGATGGAGATGTCATTACTGTGGAAAATTTGAACACATAAAACCATTCTTATATAAGTTATATGGTTATCCTAGTCCTTTTCATCATCAACCTAGACCCAAACATCACATACCTGTCAACAGAAAACAATGGGTTCCTAGGAATGTTGTCACAAACCTGATAGCTCACACTTCCTTCAGAGTTTCAGCCAAGGAAGACTGGTATTTTGACAGTGGGTGCTCCAGACACATGACTAGAAACAAAAACCTGCTAACTGGTGTAATACCCCAAAATTTACCCTTCATTTTTCCTGGAAGCATACGATTTACACCTCATGCATGCATCCATTTTTAGGTCATTTAGCATTTGCATTTCATCATGGCAATCGGAATCGGATCCAAGAAGCTTGAACATCATCCAGGACACTTTGTGGGCTCTATTTAGATGATCAGTCAACACAAGGGAAAGACTTGAGTTACTTCCAACAGGGGTCTATTCGTCAGTCAAAACGTTAATCTTGAAGGAGCAAAGGTTTGTTCATGAGATGTCATGCTCGCTAGGCGAAGCCCACGTGTTTTGAAAAAAAAAACGAAAAACAAACGAAAAACGAAAAAAAAAATAATAATAATAAATAAATAAAAGAAAAAATCTTGGACTTGGACCTCTCTCATTTGAGCCCACAGGTCCACAAAAATCAGGTTATAAATTCAGAGTTTCAGTGAAACAAAAGGCCATTCTATTCCTATTACCCTGTCTGGGAAAAAGATAGTCAGAGAAGAACCCTGGGGAAAAAGATAGTGGGAGAAGAGCTAACAGAGTTCAGAGCAACCTTCAGGCAACTCTGAAAGGTTCATTCTGACTCACACACTTTCAGCTCAAGCAAACCCTGACATTGGTTTGCAAATTCAGTCGTGCCATTTGATTTCAACCGATCTCTCCAATCAGGTTTGCCCTATATTCATCATCTTTATGCCTTTAATTTGAATGCTCTAAATGTATGAGGTATTATGGGTGAATTTGATACCCTTTTTATGCATGTGTTTGACAAGAGGTTTAGGCCTCCTACCCTTGGTTGCTTTTGTGAGCTTTTTGTGAATTTTAATGGCATGATTCATGTGGTTACATTTTGATTTGGGGGCAACTCTTGGTTACCCTATTTTGTTTCTCCAACCTGTTTGTTGAGTTTTGTTTTGTGAGGGCTCATATGACTCTTGCAGAGACGGTTTGCCTGGTGTTCCACTTTATTTGTGGGATACCACCTGGAGGTTTCATTCCGATTACCTGTACTGACTCACTTTCTTTGATGGTGTTAGCTCGGAAGGATCTCAGGGTTTCCTTGTTCCGTTAATTGCTGTTACTTCGGATCTTTATCCGTGTGGTACTTTTACATTTTCCCGTATTTTTACCGCTTTCTTAGCTGGAAGACCTCGATAGGAGGCAATGTTTTGTGTGTTTACTTTATGCAGGTTCCTTCGTCTAGGATTTCCCTTTTTCCTGAGCATCCCTAACCCTACCAACTCATTGATTTTTCTTCTCCTAAGAACATGTTTACTCCTTCTACTACAGGCGAGTAAGTCTCCAAAGGTCGAGCATCCGGTAGATTGCGTAGTAACGTCGTTCGTCCAAAACCCAATCCTTAACCCCGTAGTTAGCCGAACTACGGCTTGCTCTGATTCTCATTCCAGATGAGAGACGTAGGCATAAGACGCGATGTCTTAGCGAGCACACATCCCCCAAACCCATAGGTCAGCCGAGCTACGAAGACTCTGATTCTCATATTCAGATGAGATACGTATGCAGTGGATGCGACATCCGCTCGAGTCATTTTCATTTAACCCCTTTTTTAGTAAACCGCACAAGATAACCTCACACCCTTTAGACAAGAACTACAAAAGTGGATCCCATAGAGTACTACGGATGCGTAGGGGTGCTAATACCTTCCCTTCGCGTAACCGACTCCCGAACCCAAGATTTGGTTACGAGACCCTGTCTTGTCCTTTCCTTTTTCCAGGTTTACTTCGAGCGTTTCATTTCCCTCCTTTGGGATAAATAACACACGGTGGCGACTCTTCTGTCATTTTCTTTCGCAGGTTGTTTTTTCGCACACTGTATTTTTCAGGTTGCAACAGCTGGCGACTCTGCTGGGGACCCGGTTTCCCTAAGCGAGTCCCTCCTAGCTTTTGTAGTTTATTTATTTATTGGGTGTTCATGTTTTTGTACAGTTATTTATTTACCTGCTTTACCTTATTGCATTGTGTACATATCATTGTTGTATCTGTTGGCTGGCTATGGCTGCTTGGTGATCTTTGTGAGATGAGTTCTATACCCGAACTCGAGTGCACTTAGGATAGGAGAATGGCATAGTCTTGTCGACTTGTGTTGAGTTATTCCTTAGCAAGTTGACTTGCAAGCCCATTCACTTAGTGGAGGTCATGTTGAGATCAATAATGTCACACAAGTAAGTTGTGGTTAGACATTACTTTTTCCAATATAGACCTTAGAAGCCGAGGACCTTAGTTTACCAAACCCATCTTGGCCTATTCATAGGACGTAGTGCGAAAGTCATTCAAGTGTAAGATTTGATATGATTGTTACGCGATACTACACTCATAAGAGTCTCTCTTGAGAATATTTTTGGAATACGAGTAGTCGTTCCTCCGATAATATCTGAAAGATGGGATTATGACTATGGGAACCTTTTGTAGAACATGTTTGGAAGGTTTAAACCTTAGTACACTCCTTTTGGGTGGTTCTTAACCTAAACTCCATGCTCGTGACTTGCAACAAACCCTTGATTCATGGTTGATCCGATCAGGTATCCTTAATATCAATGAAACTTAGGTGTTGATAAGGTGTAAACCATAATCCACAAAAATGGGTGGTTGATATTAAGGATAACATGATCCATCCCATGACCTTTGTTTGGTGTGCTCTTAATTTCTCTCCAAACAGTGCAACCTGACAGATGTTCAAGCAAATACAACGATCCTGATTCCCATGCCACTGCACTGCATTCACATCATTTTGCATCACATCATTTTGCATTCATAATCATTCACACATGTTTATCCATTTCTGTGGGGTTTATATCTTCTACTTGATTCTAGTCGGAATTTTCTTGGTTCTCATCAACGGCTTAGTTTTTTTTTACATCGTTTATCTATTGAGAGACTGGAATCAAGGGGGTAGAATACCTTTGGAATTGATAAACATGTCATTGCATTTACATATTCATTAGCATGTCTTGCATAACAGGTACCGCCACAGTGTTCTCAGTTTGTTTGGTGTTCCATCAGCATGATAGCTGACCCAGGCATTCACCGGTACGGTACCCGCAGAAACCAACAGAGAGTAATGGAAAGCCTACAGGCAGAGTTCGCCGAGATGAAAATCCGCATGAATCAATTCATGGATGTGGTTCAAGGGGTGGCTCAGGGACAGCAAGAGCTCAGGCAGATGATACAGAGAAATCCCCCTGCTCAACCAGAGACGGTGACTGATCCTCCACATGTCACCTCCGGTCAACAGCCCGTTCATGATGATCAGGACGATCAGTTCCCCCTGCTGCAGGAAGACTTTGGTATGGGTCATGGTATGGACCCCATGTTTAGAAGATTGGAAGAGAGGTTGAAGGAAGTGGAAGGATAGAATCCTCTGGGAGTAGATGTTGCTGACTTGGGGCTGGTCCCAGGTGTGAGAGTGCCACCGAAATTCAAGGTCCCGATATTTGACAAATACAATGGCAACTCTTGCCCGAAGACCCATGTGCAAGCCTATTTCCGTAAAATGGTTGCATATTCCGATGACGAAAAGTTGCTTATGTACTTTTTCCAGGACAGCCTAGCTGGGGCATCCTTGGAATGGTATATGAGGCTGGACAGAGCCCACATCCGTTGTTGGAGGGATTTGGTTGAGGCTTTCGTGAAGCAGTATCAGTATAATGCAGACATGGCTCCGGACAGAACTCAACTTCAAAATCTGTCTCTTAAAAGCAATGAGTGCTTCAGAGAATACGCTCAACACTGGAGAGAAACAGCTTCCCGTGTTCAACCTCCTATGTAGGAGAAGGAAATGGCTAACATGTTCATGAACACTCTGCCAGGACCTTATTTGGAGCGCCTGGTGGGTTGCAATGCCTCCAATTTTGCTGATGTAGTCTCTATCGGAGAGAGGGTGGAGAATTACCTGAGGACATACAAGACCCAGAGTGAAGGTGGATCCTCATCAGGGGTGAAGAAGTCGGTCATTCAGGGACAGAAGAGGAGAGAAGGGGATGTAAGTGCCATATCTTCTTATCAAAACAGGGATAACTGGAGGAATAACTTTCAGAACTATCATCAGCAACCGTATGTTGCGGCTGTGACCATTCCAGCTACAACACCACTACAACAACAACAACCACAACGTCAACCAGCTCAGTACCAACCACAACAACCGGATAATAGACCCGCCTATCAATCGAGGCCAAGGACGATGGACCGGCGTTTCGACACTCTTCCAATGTCATACGCTCAGTTGCTTTCTAGTCTTCAACAACTACAACTTGTGCAGTTGCGCACTCTGGCTCCTCCCGTTGGTAGGCTTCCGGTGGGTTATGACGCCAATGCTAGGTGTAGCTTCCACTCTGGGGCACCTGGCCACAATATTGAGAACTGCAAAGCTTTTAAGCACGTAGTTCAGGACCTCATTGATTCAAAGGCCGTTAACTTTGCACCAGCTCCTAATGTCGTCAACAATCTAATGCCCCAACATGGTGGAGCCAACGTTAACATGGTTGAAGGAGAAGTCAAATTAGTCTCTGCGGTCAACAATGAGGATGGGGATAGTGATTGCGACATCGATAACTGGGTGCGTCCGAGGATCCCGGGTGAAGTTCTCAATAATTGGTCTTCTGAGGAGATTGTCCAAGCCACTTGTCTGGAGGAGTAATTTTATTTGTTTATTCATGCATATCCAAGTCTTACGTTCCGCCAGGGCGTAATGACTCATTGTAGGGCTCATCTATGTGACACTTGCATTTTTTATCATAAATAAAGGACGTCTTTTTGCATTCAAATATTTCGTTCCCTATCTTTCTATTTTTGTAGTTTTTCAAAAAAATGGCAATGTTTTGTTTAGTTTCCACTTTTTTTTTCACATTCATAAGCACATACCATCACTCATGCAAATGCATATCACCGGGTCCTATTGATAACGGTTCTGCTATGGCTCGCTTCGACTTTGAAAATCCAATCTTTCAAGCTGAAGAAGAGGGTGACGAAGACTGTGAACTCCCGGAAGAACTCACCAGGTTATAAAAACAAGAGGAAAGGGTCATTCAACCGCATCAAGAGTCTGTTGAAGTGATTAATCTCGGCACCGAGGACACCAAGAGAGAAATCAAGATAGGGGCTGCTTTGGAAGATAATGTGAAGAAATGACTGATTGAATTGCTGCAAGAATATGTTGACATCTTCGCTTGGTCTTATCAGAACATGCCAGGGCTTGACACAGATATTGTGGTACACCGTTTGCCTCTCAAAGAGGATTGTCCTCCGGTCAAGCAGAAGCTCAGAAGAACAAGACCAGAGATGGCTGTCAAGATAAAGGAAGAAGTGCAAAAACAGTTGGACGCAGGGTTTCTAGCAGTCACAAATTATCCGTCATGGGTTGCAAATATCGTTCCAGTACCTAAGAAGGATGGAAAGGTACGGATGTGTGTTGACTACCGGGATCTGAACAGGGCTAGTCCTAAAGATGATTTCCCCTTACCTCACATTGACGTTTTGGTGGATAACACGGCTCAGTTCTCGGTATTCTCCTTCATGGATGGCTTTTCTGGCTATAATCAAATTAAGATGGCACCAGAAGACATGGAGAAGACAACATTCATAACCCCATGGGGCACCTTCTGCTACAAGGTGATGCCGTTTGGTCTCAAAAATGCCGGAGCAACATATCAGAGAGCGATGGTGACTCTGTTCCATGATATGATTCATCATGAAATCGAGGTTTATGTTGATGATATGATTGCCAAATCTCAGACAGAAGAAGAACATTTGGTGAATTTGCAGAAACTGTTTGAGCGTTTGAGGAAATTCAAGCTGAGGCTTAATCCGAACAAGTGTACTTTTAGGGTGAGATCTGGAAAACTACTTGGTTTTATTGTTAGTGAAAAAGGGATTGAGGTGGATCCGGCCAAAGTGAAAGCGATACAGGAAATGCCTGAGCCAAGAACAGAGAAACAAGTCCGTGGTTTTTTAGGGAGGTTGAATTACATTGCAAGGTTCATCTCTCACCTAACAGCCACGTGTGAGCCAATATTCAAATTGTTGAGAAAAGATCAGGCCATCAGGTGGAATGATGATTTCCAAAGGGCTTTCGAGAAGATAAAAGAGTATTTGTAGAATCCTCCAATCCTTATGCCTCCAGTCCCAAGGAGACCGCTGATTATGTATTTGATAGTACTTGATAATTCCATGGGTTGTGTTCTGGTCAACACGACGAGACATGTAGGAAAGAGCATTCCATCTACTACTTGAGTAAAAAATTCACAGATTGCGAGTCAAGATACTCAATGCTTGAAAAGACATGTTGTGCACTTGCATGGGCTGCTAAGCGATTGAGACAATACATGTTGACTCACACGACCTTACTGATCTCCAAAATGGATCTAGTCAAGTATATATTTGAGAAGCCAGATCTCACCGGAAGGGTAGCTCGTTGGCAAATGGTACTGACAGAGTACGACATCCAGTATACATCCCAGAAAGCCATCAAGGGGAGTATTCTGTCAGACTATCTTGCTCAACAGCCGGTTGAAGATTATGAGCCGATGAGGTTTGATTTTCCAGATGAAGACATCATGTTCCTCAAGATGAAAGACTGTAAAGAGCCAGTTGTTGAAGAGGGACCTGATCCAGACGAAAAATGGACTTTGTTGTTTGATGGGGCTGTCAATGCCAGAGGAAGTGGAATTGGTGCTGTCATTACAACTCCGAAAGGTGCCCACATGCCTTTCACCGCTCGTCTGACTTTCGAGTGCACCAATAATGAAGCTGAGTATGAAGCCTGTATCTTGGGTATTGAGCAAGCCATTGATTTGAGAATCAAGACTTTGGACATCTTCGGAGATTCAGCTCTAGTGATTAATCAAGTAAATGGTGATTGGAATACTCTCCAGCCTAATCTGGTCCCCTACAGAGACTACACGAGAAGACTGTTGACTTTCTTCATAACAGTAAAGCTGTATCATATACCTCGTGATGAGAATCAGATGGCAGATGCTCTTGCCACTCTATCCTCCATGATCAATGTGATTCGGTGGAACCACGCTCCCAGGATCGATGTTATGCGCCTTGATAGGGCCGCGTATGTGTTTGCTGCTGAACTGGTAGTTGACGACAAGCCCTGGTATCACGACATCAAGTGCTTTCTGAAGAATCAAGAGTACCATGCAGAGGCATCCAACAATGATAGAAAGACTTTGAGAAGATTGGTAGGCAGTTTCTTCTTGAACAAAGACGATGTGCTGTATAAGAGGAACTTCAACATGGTTTTGCTCAGATGCGTGGATAGACACGATGCAGACATGTTAATGCAGGAAGTTCATGAAGGATTCTTCGGTACTCATGCCGGCGGACATGCAATGGCTAAGAAATTGTTGAGAGCAGGTTATTACTGGATGACCATGGAATCTGATTGTTTCAAATATGCTCGGAAGTGCCATAAATGCCAGATTTATGTTGATAAGGTGCATATGCCGCCGAATCCTTTGAATGTGATGTCTTCGCCGTGGCCTTTCTCTATGTGGGGCATCGATATGATTGGAAAGATTGAGCCGACCGCTTCCAATGGGCATCGCTTCATCCTTGTTGCCATCGACTATTTCACCAAGTGGGTCGAAGCAGCGTCATTTGCGAAGGTTACCAGACATGTGGTTGCCCGTTTCATCAAGAAAGAAATCATTTGTCACTATGGAATTCCCGAAAGAATCATTACTAATAATGGTTCTAATCTCAACAACAAAATGATGAAGGAGTTATGCCAGAACTTCAACATTCAGCATCACAATTCTTCCCCTTACCGCCCTAAGATGAACGGTGATGTTGAAGCGGCAAATAAGAACATAAAGAAGATTGTGCAGAAGATGGTCGTTACGTACATAGATTGGCTTGAGATGCTACCCTTCGCCTTGCATGGGTACCGTACTTCAGTACGTACATCGACCGGGGCAACCCCTTACTCCCTTGTGTATGGTATGGAAGCAGTCCTACATGTTGAAGTGGAGATTCCTTCTCTAAGAGTCCCGTTGGATGTCAAGTTAAACGAAGCTGAATGGATTCGGACAAGGTTCAATGAGTTGAGTCTTATCGAAGAGAAGCGAATGGCAGCCATTTGTCATGGGCAGTTGTATCAAAGTCGGATGAAGAGAGCCTTTGATCAGAAAGTGCATCCTCGATGCTTCCAGGTCAGAGATTTGGTGTTGAAAAGGATCCTTCCTCCTCATACAGATCACAGGGGCAAGTGGACTCCTAACTATGATGGACCGTATATTGTCACCAAGGTTTTTGATGGTGGGGCCTTAATGCTTGCAACGATGGATGGTGAAAACTTCACTTCCCCGGTGAACTCAGACGCAGTTAAAAAATACTTCGCATGAAATAGACCCGCTGGACAATAAAAAGAATAGTCCAGGCAAAAAATGGGCATCCCGACGAACCAAGGAAATGAAAAAGGTTCGGGCAAAAGTTAGGGATTAAAAAATGAAAAGATCGTACACCCGGTAAGTTGAAAACCTGAAAAGGCAACTTAGGCAAAAATGGGTATCCCGGTGGATTGAAAACCCGAAAAGGGCAATCCAGGCAAAAGTTAGGGATTAAGCGAATGACTGCGTTCTGAGTAGTTCTGAATCTCATCTCGTGTCAATGACTGGAAACTTTTGAAGGATAGGAAACAGTCCAATCACTCTTTTCAGAAAGCTGATCATCTGGAGGATCTTGAAGACGAGCAAGTCATAGCAGAATTGGAACCCAATAGAAATCCATTTCACATTGCAATTAGATTAATGTCTGTTTTTATCGGTTGTGCGATTACCTCTTTCCAGGGATTGCTTCCTGATGTAAATGCTTATTCAGAGGCCGTTCAATCAATAAAATCATGTTATTCAGTATATCTCTGTTTTCATTTTCATTTTTTTGTTTTGTTTGCAAAAATGACGTCCGAATTTTTTGATAAACATTGCATCATGACACATAAGAGCTTTACAGGTACATGCTTAATAAACATTTAAAATTGCTGTAAATTTTAAGTGCTTTGGATCGTCTATTCAGAACAGGTACCCTCGGGGCATTTCCTTAAAATCCCCTGCAGATGATCGTGAATGTTTTCCCCAGTGAAGTCGCCAACAGACGAATTCGGTATCTTCTTCCTGCAGAGCTGATCAGAGCGTTGGATTCTTCAATCCCCAGCAGGTTCTCACCATTGTACCTCCCCCCAAGCGGTGGTTTCAGATTATACACTCCCCAGTAGAGTTGACAGTGTCAGACTATATACCCCCAGCGGAGTTGACAGTGCCAGACTGTATCTTCCCAGCAAAAGCGGCTGCTCCTCAGAGTTCGAGGCCAGATCGATAATCCCAATGCCAGATCCATGGTTTCTTTCCTTGAAGCAAAACCTCGGTACCGTATCGGTGTTTGCTTCCCCTACTGAGTCATCTCTCGCAGATCGTGGTTGCCAGAACCACTATCGCTTTCCCCAACAGCAGGTTTTCAGTGCCGTTCTCTCCCCAGTCAGAATCTCGGCATTTCGTCATTGCTAGAACACCGTGTGGCGGGTCATTTCCCCACAGAATTCTTTGCGCTGTGCATCTCCAGCAGCCTTGCCAGGGTCCAGAAGATGGTGATCATTTCCCCAGCAGATCCCTTTGCCTCAGCTTGGCATTCTACCCAGCATTTCGCATCCCTGCATGTAGAATCATATTGCATTGCATCCTCCCAAATCGCGTAGCATTTCCATTTTCATGGAGCATTACGCCATTGAAAAATTCAAACATACGCATGTAAGCATAAAACATTCTCGGTATCCCAAGTGATAAGCTAGAAGTTGTTTCCAGTACTCAGACTGAAGATTGTTCATGACTTACCTTTATTATCCCCAGCAAGTGTCATTGGCCCATGCGCCGCCTCTATTATCTTTCCCTATTTATGCCGATGCTGACAGGCATGAAGTTTTCCGATGTTCAGATCTAAGTGGCATTCAGGCCAATTTTCCGATGTTCAGATCGAAGAAGTTTCCGACATTCAGGTCGATGCAACTTGTGGCATTCAGGCCAGTTTCCGGTATTCAGACCGAAGTGGCATTCAGGCCAGTTTCCGGTATTCAGACCAAAGTGGCGTTCAGGCCAATTTTCCGATGTTCAGATCGAAGAAGTTTCCGACGTTCAGGTCGATGCGACTTGTGGCATTCAGGCCAGTTTCCGATATTCAGATCGAAGTGGCATTCAGGCCAATTTTCCGGTATTCAGATCGAATTGGCATTCAGGCCAGTTTTCCGATGTTCAGATCGAAGAAGTTTCCGACGTTCAGGTCGACGCAACTTGTGGCATTCAGGCCAGCCTCTCGGTGTTCAGACCGATATTAATAATCTCATATCTCCCGATGTTCAGATCGAAGTCATTTCCAGTATTCAGACTGATGAGCGGCATTCAGGCCATGGTTATTTCTGTGTTACCATTTATTTTGGTATCCAGGTTAACATTCTTTTCCAGTATTCAGACTGATGAGTGGTATTCAGGCCATGGTTATTTCTGTGTTACCATTTATTTTGGTATCCAGGTTAACATTCTTTTTCGGTATTCAGACTGACTCTCACCGTACCAGACGGATTCTTCTTTCAAGACCACCTCTTTGCCGATTCTGACAGACATTGTTACTTCACTTCACTTCAATGCAAATTTTCGGGCTTTTATTGTATTCAATCCCTTGATACCTCGAAAGCACGAAAGTCGCTGCTATCTTCTTTCCAGGTCTCCAGTTGATTGAATAGCGGCAGCTGTAATACCCCAAAATTTACCCTTCATTTTTCCTGGAAGCATACGCTTTACACCTCATGCATGCATTCATTTTTAGGTCATTTAGCATTTGCATTTCATCATGGCAATCGGAATCGGATCCAAGAAGCTTGAACATCATCCAGGACACTTTGTGGGCTCTATTTAGATGATTAGTCAACACAAGGGAAAGACTTGAATCACTTCCAACAGGGGTCTATTCGTCAGTCAAAACGTTAATCTTGAAGGAGCAAAGGTTTGTTCATGAGCTGTCATGCTCGCTAGGCGAAGCCCACGTGTTTTGAAAAAAAAAAGCGGAAAACGAAAAAATAAAATAAATAAATAAATAAATAAAAGAAAAAATCTTGAACTTGGACCTCTCATTTGAGCCCACAGGTCCACAAAAATCAGGTTATAAATTCAGAGTTTCAGTGAAACAAAAGGCCATTCTATTCCTATTACCCTGTCTGGGAAAAAGATAGTGAGAGAAGAACCCTGGGGAAAAAGATAGTGGGAGAAGAGCTAACAGAGTTCAGAGCAACCTCCAGGCAACTCTGAAAGGTTCATTCTGACTCACACACTTTCAGCTCAAGCAAACCCTGACATTGGTTTGCAAATCCAGCCGTGCCATTTGATTTCAACCGATCTCTCCAATCAGGTTTGCCCTATATCCATCATCTTTATGACTTTAATTTGAATGCTCTAAATGTATGAGGTATTATGGGTGAATTTGATACCCTTTTGATGCATGTGTTTAACAAGAGGTTTAGGCCTCCTACCCTTGGTTGCTTTTGTGAGCTTTTTGTGAATTTTAATGGCATGATTCATGTGGTTACATTTTGATTTGGGGGCAACTCTTGGTTACCCTATTTTGTTTCTCTAACCTGTTTGTTGAGTTTTGTTTTGTGAGGGCTCATATGACTCTTGCAGAGATGGTTTGCCTGATGTTCCACTTTATTTGTGGGATACCACCTGGAGGTTTCATTCCGATTACCTGTACTGACTCAGATTCTTTGATGGTGTTAGCTTGGAAGGATCTCAGGGTTTCCTTGTTCCGTTAATTACTGTTACTTCGGATCTTTATCCGTGTGGTACTTTTACATTTTCCCATATTTTTACCGCTTTCTTAGCTGGAAGACCTCGATAGGAGGCAATGTTTTGTGTGTTTACTTTATGCAGGTTCCTTTGTCTAGGATTTCCCTTTTGCCTGAGCATCCCTAACCCTAACAACTCATTGATTTTTCTCTCCTAAGAACACGTTTACTCCTTCTACTACAAGCGAGTAAGTCTCCAAAGGTCGAGCATTCGGTAAATTGCGTAGTAACGTCGTTCGTCCAAAACCCAATCCTTAACCCCGTAGTTAGCTGAACTACGGCTTGCTCTGATTCTCATTCCAGATGAGATACGTAGGCATAAGACGCGATGTCTTAGCGAGCACACATCCCCCAAACCCATAGGTCAGCCGAGCTACGAAGACTCTGATTCTCATATTCAGATGAGATACGTATGTAGTGGATGCGACATCCGCGCGAGTCATTTTCATTTGACCCCTTTTTTAGTAAACAGCACAAGATAAACTCACACCCTTTAGACAAGAACTACAAAAGTGGATCCCGTAGAGCGTTTCCTTTCCCTCCTTTGGGATAAATAACGCACGGTGGCGACTCTTCTATCATTTTCTTTCGCCGGTTGTTTTTTCGCACACTGTATTTTTCAGGTTGTGACAACTGGCCTTCATCCTCATGCCACCAGCTATGTAACCTTTGGTGATGGAGCAAAGGGTGAAATCAAGGGGATTGGTAAGCTTAATTGCCCTGGGGTCCCTAACCTTGACAATGTCCTACTTGTTAAGGGATTGACTGCAAATCTAATAAGCATCAGTCAACTTTGTGACCAAGGTCTAACTGTAAACTTCACTAAAACTGAATGTCTGATTACTAATAAAGAAAATGAAGTGATCATGAAAGGAGTCAGGTCTAAGGACAACTTCTACATGTGGAGTTCTCAAGAAACTGGTTATTCATCAAAGTGTAATCTAGACAAATAAGAAGAAGTGAAGATATGGCATCAAAGATTGGGCCATCTGCATCTTAAAGGTATGAAGAGGATTATATCTGTTGAAGCTGTTAGAGGAATTCCCAACTTCAATATTGATGAAGGAAGAGTTTGTGGGGAATGTCAGATTGGAAAACAGATAAAGATGTCACACCAGAAGCTTAGACATGACACCACTTCTAGAGTGCTGGAACTCCTCCATATGGATTTGATGGGACCCATGCAGGTGGAAAGCCTTGGTGGGAAGAATTATGCTTATGTAGTGGTGGATGATTTCTCCAGATACACCTGGCTCAATTTTATAAGAGAAAAATCTAATGTATTTGAAATCTTCAAAGGTCTTTGTCTAAGACTTCAAAGAGAAAACAAAAGTCAAGTTATCAAAATCAGAAGTGGTCATGGGAAGGAATTTGAAAACAGCAAATTTGCTTAATTATGTGCATCAGAAGGAATTAGTCATGAGTTCTCATCTCCCATCACTCCCCAGCAAAATGGTGTGGTAGAAATAAAAAACAGAACTCTCCAAGAATCATCCAGAGCTATGATTCATGCCAAGAAATTGCCCTACCACTTCTGGACTGAAGCTATGAACATATCCTGCTATGTTCACAATAGAGTAACCATGAAGAAAGGGACTCCTACTACCTTATATGAAGTTTGGGAAGGGAGAAGACCTATAGTCAAATACTTCCATGTGTTTGGTAGTAAATGTTATATCTTGACTGATCGTGAACAAAGAAGGAAGATGGATCCCAAAAGTGATGAAGGAATATTTATGGGCTACTCAACAAACAACAGAGCATATAGAGTCTCTAATTCCAGAAAAAAAGTAATGATGGAATCTATCAATGTTGTGGTTGATGATCAACAGACTGATGTCACAGACGATGTCGAGACATCTCTAAATGATGCCCCAGCTGATTTCCTAGATAACAATAATGAGAGTGAACCTCCTTAAGCTGAACCTGAAGTTGACAAAATCAACAAGGGACCATCCATCAGAATTCAGAAGGATCATCCCAAATATCTCATTATAGGAGACCCAAATAAAGGGGTCACAACTAGATCAAGGGAAGTGATCTCACATGGTTGTTTTGTGTCCAAGATTGAGCCTAGGAATGTCAAGGAAGCCTTGACTGATGAGTTCTGAATCAATGCCATGCAGGAAGAGTTAGGCCAATTCAAGAGAAATGAGGTATGGGAACTGGTTCCAATACCTGAAGGAATAAATGTCATAGATACAAAGTGGGTGTATAAGAATAAATCTGATGAACAAGGGGTGGTTACTAAAAATAAAGCAAGATTAGTAGCACAAGGATATACTCAAGTTGAAGGAGTTGACTTTGACGAAACATTTGCCCCTGTAGCTCGCCTTGAGTGCATTAGACTATTGCTTGGAGTGGCATGCATTCTGAAGTTCAAACTATTCCAAATGGATGTAAAAAGTGCCTTCTTGAATGGCTACTTAAATGAGGAAGTATGTATTGAACAACCTAAAGGATTCACAGATCCAAATCTTCCAAAGCATGTGTACAAGTTGAGGAAAGCCCTTTATGGTTTGAAACAAGCCCCTAGGGCTTGGTATGATAGACTCACAGTGTTCCTCACTAATAATGGATACAGGAAGGGTGGTATTGACAAAACCCTATTTGTTAAGAATGAAGGAGGAAAACTCATGGTGGCTCAAATATATGTGGATGATATTGTGTTTGGTGGGATGTCAAATCAAATGGTCGAACATTTCGTTAAACAAATGCAGTCTGAATTTGAAATGAGCCTTGTTGGAGAGCTGACCTATTTTCTTGGGCTACAAGTCAAGCAGATGGAAGATTCTATCTTTCTATCTCAAAGCAAATATGCCAAAAACATTGTTAAGAAGTTTGGCATGGAGAATGCAAGTCATAAAAGGACACCTGCTCCTACACATCTGAAAGTCTCCAAAGATGAAAATGGTGTTAGTGTAGATCAAAGTCTATACAGAAGCATGATAGGAAGTCTGCTATATCTCACAGCAAGTAGACCTGACATTGCATTTGCTGTAGGTGTTTGTGCTAGATATCAAGCTGAACCAAAAGTCAGTCACATAAACCAAGTGAAGAGGATACTGAAATATGTCAATGGCACCAGTGACTATGGGATGTTATATACTCATGGATCTGGATCTATGTTGTCTGGTTACTGTGATGCTGACTGGGCTGGAAGTGCCGATCATAGGAAAAGCACATCAGGAGGATGTTTCTTCTTGGGGAATAAGTTAATATCATGGTTTAGTAAGAAACAAAATTGTATGTCCCTATCCATTGCTGAAGTTGAATACATAGCAGCTGGGAGTAGTTGTTCTCAACTAGTTTGGATGAAACAAATGTTGACTGAATACAATGTCACACAAGATGTCATGACATTATACTGTGACAACCTGAGTGCTATAAATATTTCCAAGAATCCTATTCAGCACAGCAGGACAAAGCACATTAATATTCTCCATCACTTCATTAGAGAACTAGTGGAAGAGAAAATCATAGCCCTAGAGCATGTTACTACTGAAATGCAATTAGCTAACATATTTACAAAGGCTTTGGATGCTAATCAATTTGAATGTTTAAGAGGGAAATTAGGGATTCGTATCCATGAGAATTTATAGCAATTAATTTGGAGTGGAAAAGGTAATAAAAATATTGTTTGCCCACTTAAAAGAAAGTGCCCCATTTATGGTAAATCATTACCTAGTATTGGAACTACCATCTATAGCATTTTTACACGCAACCTCAGCTCAACCGCTTCCATCTTCATCAAACTGTATCGACCATCTCTGCTAGGGCAACAAAATTTGTTTCACAAGCTCAACAAGATGTCACAACATCCTTCATCTTCTGGTTCTAAACCTGCGCACAAAGCAAGAACACCCACCATGGATTTTCTGCATGAAGACATTTTGGAAGTGATTCCCTTATCAGTCATCCCAGGCGACGCCCCTGGTCCATCCTTCACTGCAAGGCATACTCAAGGTAACAGATCTGATAACCCTACCTCTAAAGATGACATGCATCATACTGATCGTGTCATTAGAAATCTGGTCACGAGGATCCTAAATGAAGGACACTCAGCCAAGGGAGTTTCGACTCCTCTATCTAGAAGGGACCCCTCACCTGAGGTGGAACCTCACAATGAGAAAAATGATGAGTCATCTAGGTCAGAGAAAGATATAGCTGCTAAGGGACTGTGTTCTTTAGGGCAAACCTTGCCTAGTAAGAAATCTGTAGATGCTTCTCAGAAGCATGACTATGGTAAGAAGGTGATTGACTTGGAAGAAGAAAGCTCAGATGATGACGATGACACCTTGCTTCATCACTTGAAGCCAAGTGTTGCTAAGAGAATGAAGACCAGGAAGGGTAGGTTTGTGGCTGAGATGATGACAGCCAGAGCTGGTAAGAAGGCTACTGCTGTAGGCCCTTCAAAGTCATGGAGTAAAGTGGAGGTAAAGAAGAGAAAGGTAAGAGAAAGTTCTGATTCAAAGGATGATGTTGAAGACGGTGTCCCAGGCATCTCTCCTGTCAAAAAGCAAATTGTTAGAAAATCCCCTGCTAAGGTTGCTGCTGTGCATTTGGATAACATTTCCTTCATTCTGGAAGATGGTGCAGCCAAGTGGAAATTTGTAATCCAAAGAAGAGTAGTTGTGGAAAGAGAACTAGGAAAGGATGTTATGGAAGTTAGAAAGGTTATGGATCTGATCAAGTCTGTTGGTTTAATGAAGACTGTTAGTGGGTTACCTCAATGTTTTGAAGGTCTTGTTAAAGAGTTTGTGGTGAACATCCCTGAGGACATTCTTGACAAGAACAACAAAGAGTTTTGTAAGGTGTTTGTTAGAGGAAAGTGTGTGAAGTTTTCTCCTACTGTGATCAATAAGTTCCTAGGAAGAGGAACTGAAGGTGCTGTTGAACTAGAGGCCACAGACAATGAAGTTTGTAGGACAATAACTGCTGGATAGGTCAAGGAGTGGCCAAGCAAAAAGCATCTCTCTGCTGGAAAATTAACTGTGCAATATGCTATCTTACATAAGATAGGGTCAGCCAACTGGGTACCAACAAATCACATCTCTACTATCTCTAATGCTCTTGGAAGGATCATATTTGCTATTGGAACCAAGCTTAATTTTGATTATGGAAGGTTCATGTTTGAACAAATTGTCAAACATGCTTCCACAAACGCAGTGAAGCTGCCAATTGCTTTTCCCTCAATAATTTGTGGGATAATCCTAAGCCAGCAACCTGGTATTTTAAGCACAAGTGATATCCTTAGTAGAAGAAAACCTCCATTGTCAGCTTATTACAAGTTATTTGAAGGCAGTCATGTCAATGACATTGTCATGACATTTGCTATGAAGAAGCCAGCCTCTCAAGGTGGCGTGATTGCTGAACTGAAAGAGACCTGTAATTAAATGGAGATTGGGATTAGGGTGGCTAAAGTTAGGAAAGAAGCTCTGGAGGTTCTGATTAATAGCTTGGAGCAAGGAGACATGGATAATGTTGGTGAAGCCAAGTAAACAGATGCCCACACCTCTAGTGAGAGGTCTGAGTCTCAAGAGAAATCAAGTGGCAGTTCTGGATCTGAAGCTGATAAAGATGCTAGCTCCTCAGACTGAGTGGTGGTGAAGATGGTTCCCCTGTTATCATGTTGTGCTGTTCTGGAAGCTTTGATGTTTGATATTTTTTTGGGCAGTCTTGTTTTGATGCCTTAATGTAACTTTTGGGTTCTCTTTGTGATTTCTCTGGATTTCTTTCTATCTCAGCTGATATAGCTGTGTATAATTATGGTTCTGTAACACCTGACATTATGTTTTAACATTCTATGTGACATTCTCTATTGGACTAATTGACATTTATTTTGTCTAATTGGTCACTTTGGTCTATTTTGACTAAAAAGGGGGAGAAGTTAATATGTGGAGAGTTGTAGTTAATATGTGCTGAAGTAGCTAGGCTAAACAGATGATAGCTGATTTTGAACAGAATGATGTTCTGTGTTGTACAGGTGATGTTGAAGGAGATGTCAGATGGGGTGATGAGTGTTACAGGTGTTGTTGAAGGAGATGTCTATGTTGAACAGACTCAGGGGGAGAAGAAGCACATATGTGCTTAAATGTGTGTTTACTAGTTGCTATTATAGCTAGTAAATATGTGGTTTATCACTTCTGTTGTTGCTTAACTACTGATGTGTTTTTACTCTTGTGAACAAATGGACTGATATATGTTTTAGCCAAAATTTACCAAAGGGGGAGTTTGTTGGTTCTAAGTGTTGGCAACAATTTTGGTAAAACCTAGAGTGTTCACAAGTTGTCACATGTGTTGTCTTGACATAAGATAACATGTACCTGCAGGATGTTTAAAATGTAATTATGCAGGATTTTACTAAGATGTCAGACTCGATGTCATGACATCTGTATACAGAACATTCAGTCTGAATGTTATGTATTATGTGATTGTGTTTTTAATGCTAATCTGTGTATGATTGATGAGATGACTGAACGCGCTATCAATCGGTAATTACAACTAGATTGACTTATTTTCCAAGGAGATATAATCAACTGTCATGAGAAGATATGAATGGAAAATAGTTTTAGGGTTTTATGATGTCCAAGCCCAGCCAAATGCTTCTATAAAAAGGACATGGAAAACCTGATTTTACACACAAGAAATAACGAACAAAATATTGAGAGAGAATGAGGGTTTAAGTCTTGTGTGGTCATATGAATTGTAAGCCATTCAATTCATCCATAGATGATTGAACTGGTCTGATTTTTGAGTTGTAATTTTTCCACTCTAAGCTTTGAAGCAGGAGTGTGTGTCTACTTGATTGAAGCTTTTAAGTAAGACCAAGTGTGTGTCTTTGAAGAGTGTTTTCTTTTCATTGTAATTCTTGTTTTATATCACTGCTGTGATTGAGGGGAAGTGAGTAGGATCTCATATCTAAGAGTTCTTAGGTAGAAGTCACACGAGTAGAGATTAGGTGAAAAGACTGTAACTTGAAGTTGTTTAATGAGAGTCTTTGAACTGATTCTATTTAGTGGATTTCCTTCCTGGCTTGGTAGCCCCTAGACGTAGGTGAGTTTGCACCGAATTGGGTTAACAATTGCTTGTGTCTCTTGCATTACTGTTCTTTATATTTTATCCTGTTTGTATTGTTCAGATATTAGTGTCGTGACATTACCTTCGACATCTCATATCTGATACCAGAATTTCATCTTCCAACATCTCTTTTGAAGCTTCTCAAAGGACTCTATTGTTGCATCTTCAACGACTCTTTTTATCAATATTTTAGGAACTAAAAGGCTTGAAGATACATACAATAATACAACATATGGAATACATGTGTACATGCAAAAAAATGATTGACAACTAAATAGGAGCTACTTTGTCAAAGTTTTAGCACAAGATAAACTTAGGATTTATTATCCTTGTATATCTTATAAATACTTAAGTCTTAAAAGAGTCTTATTGCATTGTATTATTTATACGCCTCTGATTGTATATCAAGTGTATTCACCTAACAATCATTATCTTCTAGGTAGACTGTTAGAAATCTCTTACTAAGTGTTTGAGTAAGGAAGTCTTGAGCTTATGTGCTTGAGCAAGGAAGTCTCTTACTAAGTGTTTGAGAAAGGAAGTCTTGAGCTTGTATGCTTGATAAAGGAAGTCCCACACTTGTGTGTTTGAGCAAGGAAGACTCGGACTTATGTATTTGAGCATGGAAGTCCCATACTTGTGTGTGTGTGATCAAAAGAAGTCTCTTACTTATGTGCTTGAGAAAATTATAATCTTGTGTGGTTATAGTGAAAAATTCTTGTAAGTATAAGGGGTATGATTACTCTCGATTTGTGAGACGAACTAGGATAACTCTGTGTGTTATTCTTTTTTCTTGCATTTTATATTCGCTGCCTATCTCTAACTAACTCAGATTCTATAGCCTTGTGTTTAAATCTGAATTAAGAGTTCTAAAATAAAGAAAAAGCCAATATAATTCAACCCCACTTCTTGTTTTTTTCTCACCTTCACACATGAGGTGGAAAAGATAAAGATACCACTCTTAGGTATTTTTCAAAGTTTAGATAAATTGGAAGTTGTATTGGAACATTTTTCTCTAACCAATATCTAAGAGTTAAGAATTGTAAATCTAATCCAATCCTTAAATCGAATGATGAGAACCTTCATGAATTTCAGGAAAAATCCAAGAAGAAGGAAATTATAGAAAAATTGAATGAGCTATATTAATTACTTGAAGATGAAGATACAAAAAGTGAAGAATCATCAACTTTATCAATTTCCTATCATACAACTCTAATGATCTCCTTCGAAAGAACATACTCAGTATTTGAACAGACTTCAAAAGATTCAACATCAAATGAAGGAACCTCATGTGTAAGAAACTATGAAGAAGTATCTTCAAGCGGAATCTCTAAAACAAGAAAAGGAGGATAAACATTAATCTTGGGGAGAATCGTAAATGAATCTTCTTCCAACGAAGAAGATGAACTATGCTTGAGAGCATCCTACGAGGAAGATAATGTTGAGGTAACTAAACCTTCCTATAAAAAATTGTTTAGAACTAGTTCTGAGTTGGATAAAGAAAATGATAAAATTAGAAAATGAAACTCATACCTTAAGGAATATTTAAGGTTTCTTGAAGAAATTAGTAAATCGTTTAAGTTAAAAATAACTAAAATTAGAAACTCAACTGAATCATGTGAGACTTGTGTCTCCTTGAAAAAGGAAGTATATGAATTACATGAAACCTTAGGTAAGTTTACGTAAGGAAAAGAAAAGCTTAAGTTAATCCTATTAAGTCAAAAATCTTCCTTATATAAGAATGGACATGGATACAAAAAGGATAGAAAACCTAATAAAGGTGTAGAGAAAAAGAATCGTCCAGTTTATAAATGCACACACTGCAAAATAACGGACAACTTTGAGCTATTCTATTTTGATAATTTAAGAAGCTCTAAAGGTAATAACCCTAGACCTTTTGGAAAAACCAACCCATCTAGACCTAAGAAAATTTGGGTACCAAAAGTGAAACCTTAGTGTATTTTACAGGTATGCCTTGCATCTCGATGTCTTAGCCAATATTAAATGAAGATGTGCAATGAAAACAAGTATACTTTTAAGTATACCGTGATTTAAAACCTTTGATCCAAGAATGTACGATGGTCAAAGCAAATATATTTCAGGATATCTCAACATTTATGATCCTTAGTAATCAGTTAACCTCATAGTAGGTTGAGTGGACATGTCTTTGATGGACTTATCCATCTCGTTATTTTCACCAAATCTCGCATAAAATGATACTTAGAGGAGTACATGCCATAATAATATTGGTGTTCCTTTTAAAGAGAAAAAGTATATCTAAGTCTCTTGATAATTAGAGGTAGTAGACTATTTTAAGTTTGAAATTATTGGGAAACTCTGATTAATCCTTTAAAATGGTGGTTTTTATTTTTTCTCATCTTAATAAATTATATTTACTATCCAAAAATATGAGTTTCTAAGTGTTTTATATAAATGGGGTGCAAACAATGATGAATAAGGGTGCAGAAAAGTGACAAATCTAGCGCATGGCCCAACATGCACCAAGGAGGTTGAACTACGTAAGCTCAATCAATTGGTAGCTTATGACAATCAATGGAAAATCCTAGAGCCCATTTTTTCATATCACATCCGAGCTAAATGTGCGCTCCAAGGCAATCAAATCTCAGCAATAATTATGAGAGATCAAAATCCAGTAAGATTTGATAAACCAATCGATTAGATCCCTTAGCTAATCGATTGGCACACTCAATATGGAAGGTTTCAATTTGATATTCAATCAACCAAATATCCATTAATTTCCTACCAGAAATATACTATCAAATCATCTGAGGGCGTAATATAAATATGTATGCTCTTCTGACTCCTCTTGCATCTCTTATTTCTATCTCTTCTAGCATTTGTGATGTGTGAGCTCTCCTCCAATTGCCATAAGTATCATCATGGCATCCTCAAGCCAAAAAAATCAGAGAAACATCGAGAAGAGATATTATCACAGTCGTGTTGATGAATAGAAATCAATAAGAGGAGATGATCATCCTATGAAACCTTCATGAGAGGCTACAAATCCTATTCTCATATTTTCAAGCTTAATTATGAGCATTCTTTACAAAGTTACCCGATATAATCTTCCCAAATATTGTAAAAGAATTCTACTCAAATCTTCATGTGATTAGAATGATTTTGAGATCATCAGTAAAAGATGTAATTATAGTAATCCATAGAGAACACTTTGGTAGGATGTTTGAAATGCTCTTCCTAAGAACATCCTATAAGCCTAAAAGACCCTTAGGCCTAAAACATTTCAAGCGAATCGTAGCCCTAAACACTATTTTCACCAATCCCAAGGAGAAAATAAGACTTCCTTTTAGGCCAACCCTCTTCAAACCAAAATTTTGAATCAAGCACTACCTTATAACAAGAATTCTGATCGCAAGAAACATCAACAACAACTATGTTAACAAAGATGATATCATCACTAATTGGATTCTTACCCAAAACATTCCAACAAACTGGATGGATGGAACATTTCACCACATGTCTTATTCCAAAGAAAAACCCTCAGCAGAACTTCCATATGGAGAGATGATCACAAGAATCCTAAGTACCTTCAACATTGATACTCAGGGAGAAAAAGTAATTTCAACCAAAAAAAATTCACTACACTAGCCTATTATATATGAAGGTTGAGATAAAATATGAAAGTTGAGGGATTATTGAACAACTGAGGAAGAAGAAGAAGACCCAGAAGAAACAAAAGGAACAAATAACAATCAAGTATGGGAAATTTACCAAAGCATAGTAAAACACATGAAAGATATGAAGAAGAAGATATCAAGGAATGATGATACTTATGAAAATGAATAGACTCACTTATGTGTATAATTGGGTTTTATTTTCCATACTTTCTCAATTTAGTAATTTTCCTTTTGCACTTTGAATTCCTAACAATTTCAATTAATGAATAAAATGATGTTTTTCTTTCCTAAATTCTTATTTTGACTATGGTTGCATATTTAAAATACCACAATGCATCTTTATCCACCTTTTTGATTTCGACAAAGTGGGAGAGGTATACTCTTAGGAGAAATAGATTATACTTTCTAATTGATGGTGAGTTTACTTACTCCAAACACACATGTTTTATTTCTTTTACCGCCTCCTCTGAGATATGTGTTGTCATCATCAAAAAAAGGGAGATTGTGGAGCCTTGTTAGATAGGTCATTAATTGAGGAAAATCCATTAAAGACAAGCACACTTTTGATGATTGTTAGATGCCCAAAAGTGCTTATTTGAGCTATCATATGTGGGCATCTTTCACTCTTTTGCCTTGCTAAAATTGCCAAAACCACATTCATTTTACATGGAATGCATTACATTGATAAACAAGCTTGGTGCCTTTGATGTGTGTGTTATTGTGCAGGAAAGGCATGAATTAATTGATAATGAAGACACAACAAAATTGGCAAAGGAACCAAAGCAAACAAGCATTCTATCTGCCAGCTCGCTAGGCGAGGATGTGGCGAAGCAAAACCTTCGCTAGGCGAGCTCCTGGCGAAAGGCTCCAGTAAATTGGTTAATTAATTCGCTAGGCGAACTGAAGGCGAAGTGGCAGCGAATTCAGTCTGTTTTGGTGAAATGAGCAGCCAGCACTAGCTCGCTAGGCGAGGCTCTAGCGAGTCCCCAGCGAGCATTCCAGTAGCAAAACCTTTCAACCTCGCTGGGGCGAAGGTTGAAGCGAGTTCTTCGCTAGGCGAAGGTCTGTTCGCTAGGCGAACATGACAGTTCCACAGGCCCAGTTTTCTCTGGGCGCAGGGGCATTTTGTGCCCATTTTTGGCCTTCGCTAGGCGAGCCATTCTGCTCGCCTAGCGAACGTGACAGTTCTGCACTTGTCTATAAGTAGCAGGTGCCACCTTTTGTGCCCATACCACTTGATACCACTAGATACCACTTTTTACCCACTTTTCCATTTTTTGTACTTTCTCTTAGATATTTTACAGCATTGCTTTGTGGGGGATTTTATGCCCTAATTTCATTTTCTCTGCATCTAGCAACCATCTTCCACAAAAAGAAGGTGGATTCCCATCCAACTTCGATCATTCGACTTGGATGTTGATCAACCCTCTTTTCTTACTTGCCGACCAAGCTACCATGAAAATGAGTAGCTAAGTCTCCATTTGTCAAGGTTAGATGTAGGTGATTTCCAAGCTTTGTGTGTAAATGTAAGGATCCTCATATGTAAACTCTTTAACGGTAAATATATGATGAAAACTTTGTTTCTATTTAAAACTCTTTGTGTTGGTATTTGATCGAGAGATGTTTACCGATTCTTGACCTAGGTTTTCATCCAAACTTGTTTGTTAGCTAGAGATAGTAACGAATGATTTTGTTCACCATAAGGTTGAACCAAAACGTTGTCTTTTTGATAGATTGTGTTCGAGAGAAACAATGGATCAAAATGACAAAACTCACAATGGGTGTTCGAGAGAAACGCATTGAGAGGACTTTGTGAAATTATTTATCATCTAAAGGAGTTTATAATATTGTTGACCGTGCAAAAACATGCAAAGCAAGTGTAATCATTGAAACCTAACTCTGACAATATTTCTCATATTAATCAAAACGTAACTTTTACGCAATTAATTACTTTGTATGCAAGATAACTTGATTAAAACCCAAAACCCTAGTGTTACTTTAAGTTAAGATTAATTCAACCATTGAACGGCAGCGATATCTTACAATCTCTGTGGATACGATAACAAAAACCCGACACTTAAAAACTGTCATTCAACAAAATGGCGCCGTTGCCGGGGATTGTAAATTGATATTGCGAGCATCGCATTGGTTGTTTAAGTTTTAGCTTGTGAATTTTTGACTTGTGCTTGTAATTCGTTTGGTTTAGTGTGCAGCTTACGTTTTATGCGAGGGAAAATCCCTGTGGACGAACTTCTTTTTGATCCTGAGATCGAGAGAACCGCAAGGAGGCTCAATAGCAAAACAAGACGTAGGAGGCAACAGGCTAGGCAACGCCAAGAGCAAGGAGAAAGTTCTTCAACCACAAATCCACACCCATTTGTACCAAACATGGAGCCACAACCACCACCACCGATTTCTACTCCATGTATCAACAGTCCAAGGAACACCGCTCAGTTTGCCAACCAAACTGGAAGGCAAGCTGAGATGAAGACGGGAACTCTGAATTTATTGTATGGGAGTCCATTCACCGGAATGGACCATGAAGACCCATTTGCTTTTCTCACAAAATTTTATGAGATAGCATTGGCTGCCGGAGTGGATCAGGCTCAGGAGCTTCCGTTGTTCCGACGTTTATTTCCCCACGCTTTGCTCGGTAAAGCGAAGGATTGGTATCTCGATCAAACACCTGCTGTAATGACCGACTGGAATGTGTTAGAAGAGAAATTCATTGAAAGATTTTTCTCCCATAACCGATTCATGGAATCAAAGACGGCCATCTCGGTGTTTTCTCAAGGAACCAATGAATCTTTAAATGAAGCGTGGGAGAGATTCAAGTCCATGCTTAGGAAATGCAAAGGGCATGGATTTGATGAATTAACTCAAATCCATATCTTCAGAAATGGACTTCAACCTAACTGCAAACGTTGTTGGATGCCACCTCGGGTGGCTCGTTGATGTCAAAGAGTGCCGAAGAAGCCACCAACATTATCAACCGTATGGCTTTGAATGATCTTCAAAGTCAAAGTCGTGGAAATTCTTTGAAGAAGGCGGGAGTGCTTGAGTTAGGGACGAATGATGCCATACTTGCCCAAAACAAGCTCATCTCACAACAAGTGGAACTTTTAACGCAACAAATCAAAGAGTTAAGAGAACCGTCAAAAGTTAAACAAATAGCTTGTTGTGAACTTTGTAAAGGTGAACATGACACCGGATTTTGTCCACCTCCCGGCTTTGACGAAGTGAACTATATGGCCAATCAACGGGACTATCAACCAAGACAACAACAACCTTATCAACCGCACCCTCAACAACAACAACAACAACAATTCCAAGGGAACCAAGGGTTCCAACCTAGAAGCAACTATTATCATAACCAAGGTTATGGAGGTGGTTCTTCTAGCCGTCAAAATCCTCCCCAAAATCCGTATCAATCTCAACAACCGCCGGTAGTCAATTCTAAATTGGAAGAGACATTGACGCAATTCATGCAAATGTCAATGGCCAATCAAAAGAGTAATGACGCGGCCATAAAAAATCTTGAAACTCAAGTGGGGCAACTTGCCAAGCAACTAGCTGAACAACAAACCGGTCCTTCTTTCTCGGCCAATACGCAAACAAATCCAAAGGAGCATTGTAAGGCGATTGTGACGAGAAGTGGAAGGGAGTTGGGTAGTGAAAACGAAAAAAGAGTGGAGAGTGAAAAAAGAGAGAAAGAGAAGGAGATTGAGGAGGAGATAGTGGAAGAAAATGTCGATGGTGAAGTAGGAGTGTGGAGTGATGAGGAAGTGGTTGAAAAGAATAAAAATAATGGTGAAGTTGAAAATAAAAAAAATGTGGAGATTGAGGAGAATAAAAATGATGAGGTAATAAGGGAGGTAGTGAAGAAGCCGAGATGGAAAAGCGCTAGAATAGCGAAAGGGAAGGAGGTAGTGAGCGCTACTCCTGTCCAAAACCTTCCTTACCCTCATGCCCCTTCCAAAAGGGAAATGAACGGCATTACGCCCGGTTCATGGATATTTTTAAGCAATTACAAATAAACATTCCGTTTGCTGAAGCTTTGGAACAAATGCCAAAGTATGCCAAGTTCATGAAGGACATACTAACCAAAAAGCGGAGGTATACGGAACCGGAGACCATCGTCCTTGATGCGAGCTGTAGTGCCATCATTCAAAGGACGCTTCCTAAGAAAGAGGTTGATCCGGGAAGAGTTACATTGCCGGTTAAAATTGGTGATGTGTATGTCGGAAAGGGACTTATTGACTTGGGGTCGAGCATAAATCTTATACCTTTGTCAATTATCAAGAGGCTTGGCAACATCGAGATTAAGTCCATCCGAATGACATTACAATTGGCGGATAAGTCGACGACCCATCCTCATGGCGTAGCCCAAGATGTGCTGGTGAAGGTCGACAAATTCTTCTTCCCGGTGGATTTCATTGTAATTGATATGGAGGAAGATGATGATGCTCCGCTCATATTGGGCCGACCATTCATGAAGACCGCAAGAATGATGATTGATGTTGATGACGGTTTAATGAAGGTGCGTGTTCAAAATGAGGAGGTCACCTTTGATCTATTCGAGGCGATGAAGCATTCCAAGGATAGACATGATAGCTTTCGAATCGATGTGATCGAAGACGCTATTATGGAAGTTTCAAAGCATATTCACGAGATATCTCCTATGGAGTTAGCTCTCGACGACTCATTGGAGGTTTTCACTGTTGAAGAGGAGCTAGCTCTTGAGGAATGCTTGAAGGAACTTGATAGCTTGGAAGACCTACAACCGTGGGAAGTAGAGGAAGAAAATTTGAAGAAGGAGGTAATGGACGAGAAAGCGTCAATTGAATTAAAAGAGTTACCTTCGACGTTGAAATATGTATTCCTTGATGATACCGAGGACAAGCCGGTTATCATAAGCAACCTTTTGACAATTGAAGAAGAAGCCCGTCTCATATTTGTGCTAAAGACAAATCAAGAAGCTATGGGTTGGACTCTTTCCGATCTTAAAGGAATTAGTCCATCCTATTGTATGCACAAGATTTTGATGGAGGAGGATTTCAAGCCGGTGGCTCAACCACAACGCCGCTTAAATCCTACAATGAAAGAGGTTGTAAGAAAGGAAGTGGTGAAGCTTTTGGATGCGGGAATGATTTACCCGATCTCGGATAGTCCGTGGGTTAGTCCCGTGCACGTGGTTCCGAAGAAGGGTGGAATGACCGTAATCCGTAATGACAAAGACGAATTGATCCCGACTAAAGTTGCCACGGGATGGAGAATGTGTATAGATTATAGACGGTTGAATACCGCGACTCGTAAGGACCATTTTCCACTCCCATTTATGGATCAAATGCTTGAAAGACTATCGGGCCAACAATACTACTGTTTTTTAGACGGCTACTCCGGGTACAACCAAATTGCGGTTGACCCGGTTGATCATGAGAAGACGGCTTTCACGTGTCCGTTTGGAGTGTTCGCATACAGAAAAATGCCTTTTGGGCTTTGCAATGCGCCGGCGACATTCCAACGATGTGTCCAAGCTATTTTTGCCGATCTAATAGAGAAAACAATGGAAGTCTTCATGGATGACTTCTCGGTGTTTGGTGGGACGTTTAGTCTATGCTTGGCAAATTTGAAGACGGTGTTGGAAAGGTGTGTGAAGACTAATTTGGTGCTAAATTGGGAAAAGTGTCACTTTATGGTGACCGAGGGGATTGTGCTAGGCCACAAAGTCTCTAAAAGGGGGCTTGAAGTGGATAGAGCTAAAGTTGATGTAATTGAAAAATTACCCCCTCCGGTCAATGTGAAGGGCATCCGTAGTTTTTTGGGGCACGCGGGGTTCTACCGGCGCTTCATCAAGGACTTCTCAAAGGTGGCTAAACCTTTGAGCAATTTACTCGCCAAAGATCAGGTATTTCTCTTCACCGACGATTGTTTGCAAGCTTTCGAGGTTTTAAAAGAAAAATTGGTTACCGCTCCAATAATAGTCGCTCCCAATTGGAATGAAAATTTTGAACTAATGTGTGACGCGAGTGACTATGCCGTTGGAGCGGTACTTGGCCAAAGAAAGGACAAAACTTTTCATGCTATACATTATGCGAGTAAGGTTCTTAACGAGGCTCAAATAAATTATGCCACAACGGAAAAAGAACTACTCGCAATAGTGTATGCGCTAGAAAAGTTTAGGTCCTATCTTATAGGGTCTAAAGTCGTGGTGTACACCGACCACGCGGCGATTAAATATCTGCTGACCAAGCCGGATTCGAAGCAAAGGCTCATCCGTTGGATCCTCTTGTTACAAGAATTCGATGTCGAAATTAAAGACAAGAAGGGGTCGGAAAACTTGGTAGCGGATCATTTATCCCGCTTGGTGAATGTCGAGGTTACCGCATCTGAAAAGGAAATCCGGGAAGAATTTCCTGATGAAAAATTGTTTAAGGTTCAAGTTAGGCCGTGGTTTGCAGACTTTGCAAACCACAAGGCTAGTGGTTGTGTGCCGGCCGATCTAACTTCGAACCAAAAGAGGAAGTTCCTTTCGGATGCGAAGTATTATGTTTGGGATGACCCATACTTGTTTAAGTTGGGTAGCGATAACCTGTTGAGGAGATGCGTAACTGGTGATGAAGCCCAGAGCATCCTTTGGCATTGTCACAACTCGCCTTATGGCGGTCATTATAATGGGGTTAGAACGGCCACTAAAATTCTTCAATCGGGATTTTATTGGCCAACTATTTTTAAAGACGCACATACCCATGCGCAAAGTTGTGACAGTTGCCAAAGAAGTGGTGGGATAGGTAAGAGAGATGAGATGCCTCTCCAAAATATCCAAGAAGTGGAAGTGTTCGATTGTTGGGGCATAGATTTTGTTGGACCTTTCCCACCCTCTTACGGGAATGAGTACATGCTTGTAGCTGTTGATTATGTCTCTAAGTGGGTTGAGGCGATTGCCTCACCTCGGGCGGATGCCAAAACGGTGATAAAATTTTTAAAGAAAAACATCTTTTCCCGTTTTGGAACACCCCGAGTGTTGATAAGTGACGGAGGGTCACACTTTTGCAATGCACCTTTGGAAACAATTCTAAAACATTATGGTGTATCGCATAGGGTGACAACTCCGTACCACCCTCAGGCTAACGGGCAAGCGGAGGTCTCTAATCGAGAGATTAAGAGAATCCTAGAAAAAACCGTGTCCAACTCGAAAAAGGAGTGGTCCCAAAAATTGGACGAAGCATTATGGGCCTACCGTACGGCCTTTAAAGCTCCAATTGGCCTAACTCCCTTTCAATTGGTATTTGGTAAAACTTGCCATTTGCCGGTTGAATTGGAGCACAAGGCCTTGTGGGCCCTAAAATTTTTAAATTTTGAGAATGAGTCGGCCGGTAACAAAAGGAAAGTACAACTACTTGAGTTGGAGGAGATGCGCAATGCCGCATACCACTCAAGTTGGTTGTACAAGGAAAAAGCCAAGAAGTATCATGACAAAAAGATCCGAACCAAAGAATTCGTGCCCGGACAATTGGTCTTATTGTTCAACTCCCGGTTGAAGTTGTTTCCCGGGAAGTTGAAATCGAAATGGTCCGGGCCATTTCGGGTGAAAGAAGTCAAAGAGTACGGGGCCGTTATCATTGAAGACATGGACGAGAAAGACAGTTGGACCGTGAACGGCCAACGATTGAAAGTGTATCTCGGCGGTCATGTGGATCGCGAGAGTTGTGCTCAGCCGCTCGATGCTCCTCTGTGAGCATCGCACCGTCGAGCTTAGCCGACGTTAAACAAGCGCTAGTTGGGAGGCACCCCAACATTGTAAGTATTTCCTGTTTTATGTTTGATGTTGTATGAGTATTGGATGACATGCAAGTGCTGCATTTGCAAAAGCACTTGCTGTCATGCTCGCTTGCAGCTCGCTAGGCGAGGCTGCAGCGAGCGCGCTCGCTGGCTGCTCGCTAGGCGAGGCAGTAGCGAGCGCACCAGTACTGTTATATTTAAACAGTTCAGCAGGGCAGTTTTGCCCTTACCCTAAAAATTCTTCTGAACTGCTCTGCTGAAGTGTGCGATTTCCCTTCTCAAATTCTCTACCGTGCATCCCTATCAACAACATTTGTGTGTCGGTCAATTGCAAACACTTCCCACTTCTCCTTTCCAAATCCGTTTACCTCAAGGTTTGCCCTATTGCATGTTTCTTTTGTTGCATTATTTATTTCCAACTTTGAATGGTAAATAGGATAGGTGTGATAGGAACCTTGAGGTTGCATGCAATTTTGGGAGTTTGCAATGTTGTGCATTTAGGTTTTTAAATTGGGGATTTACTCTTACTTAGGTTTTCCATGAAATTAGGTATCCCCAATAGCATAGAACAATTCATTGTCATGAGGAATCATTGGGTTTTGCTGTGGAAACCTTGTATGTACAGGTTTTGGGGGAAACAATTTTGAAAATGCAGAAAACCCCAAAACCCGTAAGGTTCGCTAGCACTCGCTAGGCGAACCTGGGGCGAGCATTCGCTGCCACTTCGCTAGGCGAAGCAGCAGCGAGCAAACCAGTCCCTTATAAAAACTGTTATGGTTCTAATCTGTTTGTTTCGTGTTTGTTGCTTTATCTCTTGTTTTGCAGAATGGAGTCAAGATCAAGTGCTGGGAAGAAAAGAAAGGGAGCGGCAACTACTTCACGAACTGTGCCGATCCAATTCGACCATGACAAGTTTGTGGGCCCGAAACAAGCGGCACGGTACATCGCTTTGGAGAAGCGAAACATTTTGCCTGAGAAGCGGTTTCTGATCAACCCACAGGGCACGTATCGGAGTTTTGCCGGGTTGATCGATACAAAGAAATGGGATAGGTTGATAAATCCCTTGGAACACTATGACATCGCTACAGTGCGGGAGTTCTACGCTAACGCATTGCCAGATGATGATGAGCCCTTCACTTGGGTCTCTAGAGTGGCCGGTCGGCCAGTTCCTTTTGACAGGGATACGATCAACCAAATCCTCGGGGAGCCGCTTCAGCTGGGTGCTGATGAAAGAGACCAGTACCATATTGACCTCCGGCTGCACAAGGATATCCCAGCAATTACAGCCGCCCTGCTTTTACCAGGGAAATCAGTTGAGCCGAACCCATCTGGGGTTCCTATGAGATATCATCGGGAGGACATGACTCCCATGGCTCAGCTGATTCTTCTTCTGGTTTTGACCAACATACAACCCAAATCCCACACATCTACTGTGCCGATCCCAGTGGCACATTTAGTACATTCCATCCTCGCCAATGTTGAGATTGATGTGGCGAGGATCATTGCCAATGAGCTAAAGACGGTAATAGAGAGCGGACTGAAGTCGGGGGCTCGGGTGAATTGCCCCCTTGCATTCCCTTGTTTGATTATGAGCCTGTGCATTAAGGCACGAGTGCGACTTCCGTCTCGGGGTCAGGTTAGGATCCCGGCTCCTATTGATGACCGGTATGTGGCAAAATACTGCAGAGCTAAGGCCACCGGCAGCAGTGCAGCCTCAGGTAGCACTAGGGTTTCTGATGGTCCTAGTGCTTCTACTCCCAGGGTCGATCCATACCTGCGGGCTGCGTGTGAATACAATTTCCAGTGGATGGCAGCATCGCAGAGGGCTATGATTGACATGCACGACTCCATGCAGCGTTTGCAGCTGCAGGGTAGTGGTGCACATGCTTTGATGACACGGGAGCAGTTTCTGGCGAATGCAAATTGGCCCGTGGACGTGCCAGTCTATTCTGAGGGGGTGGGAGCTGATGATGATGATGAGGATGATGATGAGGAGACCGGTTCTGAGGCCGGTAGTGAGGAGGAGTCTTGAGCCCTTTGTGGGTTAAGTTTTTGTTTTTGTATTTCAGTTTTTATTATGGCATTTTTTATTTTGTACTTTTGAATTTTGTATTTTGACCAATGGGTTGTACTTTTGGGGTGTTTTGTCCCCCACGAACAAAATTTTATTTTTTCAGTTAATATTATTTATGTTTGTTGTTAATTTTGTGTGTTTAATAAATTTTTGGTTGAATGAGTGGCAAACCCTTCTAGATTGGTTGCTCCTCAAGAAGTACCCAATGAAGGTGCACCCGAGCTTGGATGGCAATGATAAGAATAACAAGTGAATGAAGCTAAGGTACATGGTTACCGTCGGCTAGAATTTTAGAATGCATTAGGAACTTTACTCTTTTTGGTAAATAGAATATTGTCTTTTTGCAACATAATTGAATGAATGTTTCATCTAGAACTTAGAACCATATATGGTGAGGAAACCTCCATTGTACACTTAAATGCTGGATTCTAATAAGTTTTGTTGATTCATTTGATTCATTATTTGTCTGTTATTATTGTGAAATTGTGGAAGCAATTAGAAATGATCAAGGCACTTGTTTTCTTTCGAGCACAACTACATCCAAAAATATCTTACCTGTGAGTAGAGAGAGTATTTGTTAACCCCTTTGAGCCTAAACAGTTGAATCTCGGCTTGAAATAAAGCGAGATCTCAAAAATCTTTTTTTTTACAACCCGGAAATTATTGATTATTGTTCTTTTGCCGTAAAAAGTTAAGAGCATTCACTTAGGGTGTGGAAGAAATAAGTTGGGGAGAACGAAAAAGAATTGGTAAGTACCACAGCTTTTGAAAATGAAAAGAAAAACCGAGCAAGCATAGAAAAATATATGTATAGAAAATGTAGAAAATGAACATCTGTTTTGTATATTTGATGTGAAAGAAAAGAACAAAAATAGAAAGAATGAAAAAAAAAAATGAATGCTTGCTTGGAAGAAAAAAAAAATTGTAGTGAGAAATAAGAATTGAGTTGTGGAATATGTGTTGTGAAGGTTACAAATAAGAAACAAAGGAAACAAAGTCGAGTAGTGTGAATATTACTGTGAATGCCTCTTTTGCATCGGCACTTTCGTTTCAATGGCCTTAGAAATGACCCTTGTTTGTTAACCCGACCAAGCTTCAACCGAAAAGCCCTTAGTGATCTTTTTGTTTCCACAGTACAACTTATAATTGTTAGACATTGTATGAATCTGTTTGATTTCTTCATTATTTGTTAGAGAGTGAGATTATTCCCGCGGTTGCAAACGCGCAAAATCTTCAATCCTTATTCGAAGAAGAGAGATAGGGTGATTCATTCAGAATAGTATTGTTGCAGATAGATGAATATTTTGCATTGCTACTTAAGTTTTAGTTCCTAGGTATTATTTTATTCGAACCGTTGGGAACTTGTATATGCGAATTTCGCTTGTGTTTGAGCCGTTATCCAACTTCGGAGAATCCGTTTTCTTAAAAGCAAATCCTCTTGTCTTTCAAGAGGCATACTTTGCTTGAGGACAAGCAAGAATCTAGTTGGGGAGAGTTGTTAGATGCCCAAAAGTGCTTATTTGAGCTATCATATGTGGGCATCTTTCACTCTTTTGCCTTGCTAAAATTGCCAAAACCACATTCATTTTACATGGAATGCATTACATTGATAAACAAGCTTGGTGCCTTTGATGTGTGTGTTATTGTGCAGGAAAGGCATGAATTAATTGATAATGAAGACACAACAAAATTGGCAAAGGAACCAAAGCAAACAAGCATTCTATCTGCCAGCTCGCTAGGCGAGGATGTGGCGAAGCAAAACCTTCGCTAGGCGAGCTCCTGGCGAAAGGCTCCAGTAAATTGGTTAATTAATTCGCTAGGCGAACTGAAGGCGAAGTGGCAGCGAATTCAGTCTGTTTTGGTGAAATGAGCAGCCAGCACTAGCTCGCTAGGCGAGGCTCTAGCGAGTCCCCAGCGAGCATTCCAGTAGCAAAACCTTTCAACCTCGCTGGGGCGAAGGTTGAAGCGAGTTCTTCGCTAGGCGAAGGTCTGTTCGCTAGGCGAACATGACAGTTCCACAGGCCCAGTTTTCTCTGGGCGCAGGGGCATTTTGTGCCCATTTTTGGCCTTCGCTAGGCGAGCCATTCTGCTCGCCTAGCGAACGTGACAGTTCTGCACTTGTCTATAAGTAGCAGGTGCCACCTTTTGTGCCCATACCACTTGATACCACTAGATACCACTTTTTACCCACTTTTCCATTTTTTGTACTTTCTCTTAGATATTTTACAGCATTGCTTGTGGGGGGATTTTATGCCCTAATTTCATTTTCTCTGCATCTAGCAACCATCTTCCACAAAAAGAAGGTGGATTCCCATCCAACTTCGATCATTCGACTTGGATGTTGATCAACCCTCTTTTCTTACTTGCCGACCAAGCTACCATGAAAATGAGTAGCTAAGTCTCCATTTGTCAAGGTTAGATGTAGGTGATTTCCAAGCTTTGTGTGTAAATGTAAGGATCCTCATATGTAAACTCTTTAACGGTAAATATATGATGAAAACTTTGTTTCTATTTAAAACTCTTTGTGTTGGTATTTGATCGAGAGATGTTTACCGATTCTTGACCTAGGTTTTCATCCAAACTTGTTTGTTAGCTAGAGATAGTAACGAATGATTTTGTTCACCATAAGGTTGAACCAAAACGTTGTCTTTTTGATAGATTGTGTTCGAGAGAAACAATGGATCAAAATGACAAAACTCACAATGGGTGTTCGAGAGAAACGCATTGAGAGGACTTTGTGAAATTATTTATCATCTAAAGGAGTTTATAATATTGTTGACCGTGCAAAAACATGCAAAGCAAGTGTAATCATTGAAACCTAACTCTGACAATATTTCTCATATTAATCAAAACGTAACTTTTACGCAATTAATTACTTTGTATGCAAGATAACTTGATTAAAACCCAAAACCCTAGTGTTACTTTAAGTTAAGATTAATTCAACCATTGAACGGCAGCGATATCTTACAATCTCTGTGGATACGATAACAAAAACCCGACACTTAAAAACTGTCATTCAACAATGATGACAACAACTCCTTGATGATGACTACTAAAGTCAAGTACAAAACGGTTAAAGATGCAATCATATGCATAGAACTTGATAAGTTGGATTATCTGATGATGTCACCTAAAAGGAATATAAATTAAGCCTCATATTTAAGTAAAGATCTTCAAAGAAAGTGTCTACAAGAGTGAAGTGTCTGACAAGACTTGAAGATTGTGAAAGCTGACTTAAATGCGTCGGAGTGAATATATATTGTAAATGCATTAGGGTTTTCTCGTAAAGTATGTGGCTAATCACACATACTAAAACATATTTTTAAACTGATTTTTATCAAGAAAATATTTTCAAAAATATCTTGAAGTCGTGTCAGATGAGTTAGGAGCTGTCAAAATAGCTCAATGCAAAATTTTGTTTGTGCCAATCGATTGACACCTTATCCAAATCGATTGAGAGAATTAAAAAATGTGCCATAAGTGATTAGGACATCATCTTAATGATAGGTAACAACTATATATCTTTTCTTACCATTTTTAACTTTATAACCAATTAATTTGAAGGCAACCAATCGATCAAAACATGTAGTCAATCGATTGATAAGTCATAAATAACCCTAAAAACGTTTTCTTTTTTGTGTCAACCTATAACCTATAAATAGAGGGCCTTTCTCACATATTTTCACATCCATAAATGTGAGAATTTCATAGCTCACTCCTCACCCTCTCTAAAAATTTTCTTTTACTTTCTCTCATTAAAGTTTAGAGTAGCGCTTTTGAGAAAGTCGTTTTGTAAGTGAGGTGGTTGTATTTCTGGAAGGGTAGATTTGTAAGTTCAGCAAGGGAGTTTATTTTTACCTTGTTTGAATAATTCATCCATTTAGGGATTGATTTATTTTTTATTCAAATCTAAACCCGTAAAAATCTTGGTTGTTGGGGAATTTAGTTGTTAAGACACATGGTTCGGTTAGAAGACTCGGCCCGTGTAAAAGTCTTCATCAGATTCAGGCTTTTCCTCGATCTTAAAAGCTTAGTAAGTTTCGAGATAAACTCGATGTTAAAATCTCACATATTCTTTATTAGGTCGGCATAAAATCAAGGTTCGGTTCGCGAGCAAAGCCTGGTGTTAGAAGCTCCCTCAGTTTCAAGATTAGCCCGTGTAAAATCTTGGTTTGAAGCTTGAAGACCAACCACTCCAAGTTTCTGTTTGAAAAAAATACTAACTGTTTCAATCAGTCGATTGGAAGAAAGACTCGCCGATTTTCTCCTTGTTTGTTGTTTGGTTGGAAGTTAGCCATAAACTTTATTTTCATGTGTATAAGGGGGTTTGAGTGTTTAACCTACTAAAAACTCTTAAGTTGATTGGATACTCTCATTATCAAAACTTGGGGACATAACTATGTCGTTTTTGACTGAACTTGTATAACTCCTGGTGTTTTTATCTCTTCCCTTACACTCTTTAATTTTCCCAATTTATTTTTCGTTGCATATTTTCAAAAACGTTTTCAAACTCTGATTTTGATCCACAAAAATTTTCAAACCAAATTTTTTCTGAAACACACAATTCACCCCCTTTTGTTTGTCAAATCACAAATCCAACAGTTATTTCCTCCCGCCCTGATTTCTTACATGATTTTTCTTATTTATTAAAAAAACAAGACTCATATCGTATAAGCTCTTAGATACTAATTCTTTGGATTCAACCCAACTTATATAAGTTGCTTGTAACAGAAGCAACCGAAGGTGGAAGAAGAATTGAAAAGGAAGAGTTTAAGAAATTAGTAGTAGAAAAATGTATACATGATTACAAGCATTGGATTTGCATTTATAGAGGTTTTAGCAACTATCAAACTAGTTTACTTGTGATGCAACTACTCCAATAGCCAAAGTTACTTAAACTTAACTAACCTCTAACTTAACAACCAACTTGAAATTGTAACTAAATTTCATTGCTCTCATCAAAGAGGAAGACACAATAGAAGAGATGATTACTTTTTCATTAATACATATAGTAAAAAAGAACTATACCTAGCTAGGTTAAACTTGGAAATCAAATGTTTGGTTATATATTATAACAAAAACATTTTCTCTATTCATATACTAAACATTATTTCACACCCTAGATGAGAGGCATTGTCATTGTGTATGCTATTTCTTTTCAATATTGATCCGTTTGTAATAACTAGCTAGGGTTCATAACATTGTTACTTAGTTGTGAGAAGGAGGATGTGTCTTAGGTGGTGAATAATCCAAATTAAAACCAGGATGTTTCTCACTATGCTTCTTCTTGTGAGGCACACGCCATGAAACTGAAACATGAGATTTTGTTTGTAAACCATGAACTGAAACTGAAACTTTTCTCACACCTTTCAACATCCTCCGGATAGTACTTTTTCGGTTTTTCGAATTCTCCGAATCACCAACCAACTCATTAGTCTTGATCTTGTCATCATCTTCATTAACCTTCTTCTTCTGAATGGAATCAAATCCGTTTTTCTCAACGATCTGCATAAATTAAATTAAAACTTATTAGTGAAAAAATATATATTACTCCAAACTAAGAATTAAATGATTTTTAAAATGAAAATGAAGTTTAATAGATATCAAAGTATGAATGAGGTTTTGAATACTAAAAAAATGTTAAATAACAACTAAAATAAGAGATAAAAAAATTAAAATTGATCACTATGTTTTCCATCTAATGAAAGAATTAGAGACAAATTATATTTTTTTTGTCTGAATTTTCGTCGTTATTTTAACTTTTCTAATAGTTAATCGCATTCATCATCTTTAATATTGAAAAAATTTATAAGCAAATAAGTCTGATGCATAAACATATACACGACCGAGCACTACTACAAAAAATATATATCATATCGGTTGGAAGAAGGGTTTCATCATAGTTTGCGAATGGTTTTAAAAAACTTTTTGGTTTAGTAATCAAGAAAAACCCTTATACTTATTGTAGATTTGTGAGAACAAACCTTAAGAGAAAAGTTAAATTTCTTCTCCATCTTCTTATCAAGAGAGTTCAAATTCCTCCTGCTGGCATTGCATGCATGCAAGGAAAAGCAAAGAAACAAAAGAAAAACATATGCAGTTGATGACATTTGATGCTTGTGAAATCTTGACCTAATAATGAAACTCGTTGTGTGATAGTGAAAATATGAAGTGATGATATGATGGTAGTAGTAGAAGAAGTATTTGTAGTAAGAAAGGAAATGAATATGCATTAAATGCAAAAGCTTAAGGAAGAATAAGAGATTAAATTGAAGAACATGGAGTTGTAGGGAGGTGGAAGAAGTAATTATGGGAGAAGACGAAGATATGGTGTGGTCTCTTTTCTTCTGTCCCTTTTCTCTGACAAGTTTGTTTATTGGGTCCCAATAGAAGAAAAAAAGAGAAAACATAACACATTTTGAAGTGAGATATATAGAAGAAGATATATACTACAACTTGGATTAAATATTGCAACAAAATACCTTCAAGAGTTCTTGTAGTAATAATGATATTTTAACACTTTTAATTCTTATCATTCAAGATATTATTTGATTCTCTCTATTTATATCACATGAACAATATCTTACATCTATTACATTTTTCTCTAAAATAATAGATCTCTTTCCACTTAACCGAAAATCTATAACAATGTTAATTTGTTTTAAAAATAATTTTATTATTCATTGTAGTCTTCACTGATTCAAGAGAACAATCTTATATTTACATGTAAAAGATATTATATCATTTAGTAAATAATATTAATTTTATTAATTAAATTAATATATATAATTATTTTGTTAAGAATATGACACTTTGATGAGAGGGGGAGTAGTATTTTCTCATTGCATGAACATTGATATTTTTTAAGCTTTAACTCATCTAATTTTTTCAACTATTAATGTAAACCGTAGCTATCCATTCCCCAATTAAATTTAATCTAATGATCGAAGTTTGAAATGTAGAGAAATCCAAACTTGAGTAGTCCAAAATAATAATTATTTAAATACTAAAAAATAGCATTAGATTCATTAGAAGGTGTATATAAAGTGAAACATTAACCAAATTCAAGAATGCCATTGCCTCCCTTATATTGGTTCGATCGAGGAACTTTTCATTCCATGTCTTTACATTCAAGGCACTCGATCAATATTTGAATGGCCAGTGTCCCCTTGTTTCTAGCTTTTCTTGCCTTCCATTTTTGCTTTCATTGGGAAACTATAGAGTAAATATTATACTAGTTATTGAAAGTTGGAACACTTTTTAGATTTTAGTCACTTTAATTAACAAGAACATGATTTCACATTAACTTCTTAAAACAACTGTAGCCCACCATGAGAGAATGATGATCGAAGGTCAATGTTGTACAATTGGTTGAAATAAAAGTGTGGGAACTTGAATCCGAAAGGAGATTGGAATTGGTCGGACCCGGCCGGTCCATCTCAAATCTAACAAGGAAAAACCAATTTAATTAGGAGCAGAGGTTGCAAAAACTTAATTTTTAATTAAAGAGACGGAAGCAAGAGATATCAGTATACGTCTCATACCTATATTCGTCTATTAAAATTAATTTTTTATTTTTATTTTTTTATAATTTTATTATTTATTAATCTTTTTTAATCATAAAATATCATGTTTATTATAATTATTCTTTTTTTTTTAAATCCAAATAAATAAAAATGACAAAATTTTATAATTATTCTTAAAATGATCAAATATTTAGTTTAATTATAAATTTTTATTACTATAAAAAAATAAATATTTTTAAAAAATACAATTTATGCGGGTGGTGGCAGAGGTGGGAATGAGAAACACATTCTTTGTTGGACGGAGGTAAACTATTACTCCTGATTGGATATCCAGGCGGGACAAATATAGAAAGACGGTGACGATGTTGATAATGTTTAAACCTTCCTCTGTCTCGGTCCCACCCCATTATCATGCATAAATACTACTAAATAATATGGTTTATTTGAAGACGAATAACTTGAAAGGTAAGTTATCCTATAATTCCTTATTATTTTAAGTTTGTAACCCCTTTGAATCTTGGCTAAACAATAATTGAAAGAATTTTTCAATTTAGTATGTTCAGAGTAAAAAATTTATTTTTAGCTAATAAATTTGTCAATTTAGTATTATCATATTAAATTATTAGCTGATAGATTTTCGGGTCTAACGTTCTCTGTAGCGTTTGAATTAATAAAACTAGTGTTAAATCATGCAAGTAAAAAAGAACTAGAATGAAGCAATAATATGGAGATGAGTTAGTTGCCAACTACTAACTAACTTCAATTTAATTTTGAAGTAGTTTATAGAAATTGTTAAAAAAGTTACTGGTTATCTAAGGAATAGTAATGTGTCCATAGAACATAATAATTTGTCATAGAAATTATATGATATATGCATATACAGTTGCTTCTGCTTCTGTATCAAGTTTCAATTCAATAAGAATACATCATTAGCGTGTTCATTTTGATTCATTTAATATGGTATCAGTAGAATTAATGGATTTTATCGTCTTCTCATTTCTTCTCCTTCATTGATCGTGTCCATTGTTTCTTTTTTTTTCATCTGCATATTCATTTTGGTTTCTTGCAGTTAATCCTTCTCTTTCATTCAATATCAGTTTTCTTCTTATCATTTTTTCTTTCATCGATCCAAATATGCCTCAGTGTGTCGCACCACCACATCAAATTGATCTTGATTCTGTTTACGAGTGAAAGTTCCAATTCAATTAATGTTACTCCCAAGTTTGATGGCTCAAACTATGTTGCTTGGCACAAATCAATGAAGTGTTCTCTTTGAGCGAAGAATAAGCTTAAATTTATTGATGGATAAATTCAAATTCCTTTTGCTAATGACCATGACTTTCCTCAATGGAAAAGATGCAATCATGTTATTCACGCTTGGATAATCAATTAGATTAGTGATCAAATTTCTTCCACCATCGTTTTTCATGAAAATAGAATGGATGTTTAGGTTGATTTACGTTAAAGATTTTCAAAAGTTGATCGTGTTATAATAGTTACACATAGATCTTCTATTAATAATCTAAAACAAAATTCAAAATCGGTCGTGGGGTATTTTCTTGAATTGAAAGGAGTGTGGGAATAACTTAATTCTCATTGTCTTTTACCAATGTCTACATGATATCATAAACGTAATTGTGATGCAATTCAAAATTCTTAAGAATATCGACTTGAAGATCAAGCCATTCAGTTTCTTAAAGGTCTGAATGATACCTTCTCGGTTGTGAAAACTCTGATCTTACTCATGGACTCATTACCATCATTACCATCGGTTAATCGCATATATCATCTTATAGTCCAAGAAAAAAGTAACCACAAGAATCTAACATATATATATATATATATATATATATATATTATATATATATATATATATATATATATATAATATAATATATATATTATTATATATAATATATATATATATATAATATTATATATATATATATATCATTTTGTGACATAATACACATGATTCCAACAAGGTAGAAAACTAGCCAGGAGAATTTGTACTTACAAAAATACATTGTTTACAAGCAATCCAAAATGGCACACATACATTTACATCAAACTAATCTAAGTTACTAGACAACAACTCGAGGAAAATTAGTTTAAATCTTAAGTTATATAGGAAGCTACCGACACTACTACGAAAAAACACATTTAACCTCACTTAGATATGAGGTGTCACCTCGGTTTCAAATCCGAGGGAATGAAGGGAATCATAAAAAGTTCATCACTTTACCTATTAGTTTTAGTTGTTTAAAGAGGTCATGGGTTTGATCCTCATGGAGATCTTTTTTTGGAATTTTTAAATGCTGAAAACACCATTCCTCTTAGTTTTTACATATAACTGATGGGTAAAACACTATTGAGTTTATTATATCTAATGTATATTTCTTTATTTACTAATCCCTAATTGAACATATAACTTCTTGATAAGTGCAAAAAAATGATACATTTAGACATATAATGGAGACACTTATTAACTTGTTTGCAAGACATTTCATATTAAAACTCCATATATCGTGTAATAGTAGTTTTATTAGGAAAATAGTCAATTTATACCACTTATACCTAATTATAACCATTTTATAGGTATTTATACTTGTCTTGAAGATTGATCAAGAAAATCAAGGAATTGAGTTTCAACATCCTCATTAGCCAGCATAAAGCAACAACAAAGCGAGATCAGGGCGAGTGTAAACAAAATGTCCAAGTTTCTCTAAATCAATAACCCCACATAGAAATCTTAAAGAGAGCTCAAGGAGAGGCAAGTCATAATGGACAAGACTCTCCAAAACAACAATCTCGTTTATCAAGGTCAAAGCGAGCTCATGGAGAGGCGGGTCAGAATGCACAAGACTCTCTAAAACCGTAGTCTCGCTTAGAACAACACAACGAGGTAAAAGCAGGATATCTCGCTAAGTTAGCCAATACTCGCTAAGTGGGATAAGGAGGTTTAAAGCTGATGTGGTAGAAAACTTCCTGATGAAGAAAGGTCAGCTCGCTAAGCGAGTCATCCATCACAAAGCGAGCATGTGTTTTTAGGACTAGTATAAATACATTTCAGAAGAGAACAGAAGGAGACTGCACCTTTTTAGATACTAAAACACGGAGAGAAAAGGAGTGAAATCCAGGAAAGGAGGAATCAAAGGTGGAGACGCAACAATCGTTCGAGAAATCAATGTTTATGCTAATTCATCTCTTTTCTTCTCATTTGTGCAAGGCTACCATAACAATAAGTAGCTAAATCTCTCTCTTGTTGGGATTAGATCTAATCAAACGTACTTGTATGTATCTCTTTTGATGATAGTGTTATATATAACCTAGTTATTTATTAATATTGATGTTATCTTTGTTTTCAATGTTTAATTTTATAGATTTGAATTGTTATTGAGAAATATCTTTTGAATATAGATTTACGATAATAATTTGTTAAATGCTAGACTCTAGAGATAAATTTAGATTTAATATTCATTAAAAGTATTATTTCTTAATGCTACTGTATCGGTTAATAGGTTGAGAGATCGTCGGTTAACCAATACAGTTGAATCCACATCATTTTTTAGACATAAATAATGTTTGTAAGATATACCTGATAGTATTGATTAATAGTTAGGTGCATAGAATTGATATGGAGGATGCATGTAAAATAGGTTAATGAAAACTAATCCCAACAAGCTCATCTCTCTGTTAATTTTCTTATCATTTTGTGTTGTTATAATCCTTCAATTTAAACAAAAATATATATTACAATCACCTTACTTAAAATCATTGATAACGCGAAAATGTATCGTATTTTTGGCTCCATATGCATTGCTTTTTACTTGATTAATACTTATTATTACGCGGTATTTTATGTTTATTGCAGGTATTTATCGATTAAAAGGTTTACAGCAAGCAAAGTGGAAAATAGTAAAAAGGAAAGAAAAAGGAAAGAAAAAGAGAAGAAAATGGAGTTTTATAAGAGATAATGGGCCACCAAAGCAAATTGGCTTATGGCGCCCATTATCTAGGGTGTGTGGCGCCCGCCACATTGACCCAAGGAGGAGGTGGCGCCTGCCACCCAGCCTTAAGAGGTGGCGCCCAATCCTAAAAAGGTGGCGCTCGCCTCTCATTCAAAGGCTAGGATTGTGGCAACCGCCACAACCTAGTCTTCCACCTTTTTCTCCACTTTTGTAGCCACGAATCCACCCACCTTTGCTGCAAATTAGGGATTGTGGAAAATATATAAACGATCTCTCAGACTCGCTCGGGTGACTCTCTCTTCTTCCAGTTTTCAAGCTACGATTATTTTTTCTCAGAGTTATTTTTCTTTTAGTTTTCTAGGCAGTTTTCTTACTTTGTAAAAGTAATAGTTCTCCACATCGGGGACTATTGCGCTTTATTATTTACGCTTTTGGGATTTAATTGTAACGGTTATTCATTGCTTAAGCCTACCGACATTATTCTAATCGAAGAATCAAGATTTAGTTCCAGTTCATAATTCGCAATTCAGGTTTTATTTTGATTACTGTTTTATTTATTTATGCCTTATTGCATGTTTGATTTTCCAAATACCATGTCTGTTACCGGATCCATGTTCGACTAAACCCTTAGGTATCGGTATGTAAAGACCGTCGAAACTACGGGATTCATAAATAATTGGTGTTAGTTTTTATAAAACTTATTTTTCCAGTTTTAGTTTCTTATTTTAATCAAACTGTTTTTCGTACGAGAGTACAAAACAAACTAAGGTTACGGTCAACAAGAAAGAGAGTTTGAGATTTTAACCAGATAGCTTAAACTAGGCATTAATCCTAAACACAGCGAGAGCGCTTTAGGATTAATTAGACTTTATTTATATTCAAAAATTACTTTTAATTTCAAAATGAGACCGCGAGAGCCAAGCATTCTGGTTTAGGAGTATGGTCAGAGTCAATAAAAACGAGTGTGTGAGACTAAGTCCTTTCTATAAATAATTTCTACTGAAGAATACTTTAACCAAAAGATTACACCAACTATCTATCGAATCCCCGAAGTTTTATGCGTTACATACCGATATCCCATATATCTCATATCTTTATTAATATTCTATTTACGTTATAGTTATTTCTCTTCATCCCTCCAATTTTAGAACGATCATCAGCCTTAGATTTACATAGCAACATTAGACCATGATACGTTCGATTAATAGTCCTTGTGGGTTTGATAATCTTTAAAACTACGTGATCGGACTGTGCACTTGCAGTCACGATTCACATAGACTTACTAAGTCGCGATCAAGTTTTTGGTGCCGTTGTCGGGGACTAATTTAGTCGATATCGTAACTCCAATATTTCCCAGTATAGACTAAGGCACTCTTTTCTCTATTACTATGTATCACCCAAATTTTCTCTAGGAATAGATAAAAAAAATGTCATTAATTAAACATAGTGAATATTTCCTGTTTAATTAATGTCATTTTTTTATCTATCCATTTTTTTTATTTCTTCCCTTTTCAAAAAAAAATTTCATTATTAACCATTACAAACTTAATGCCATTATCTACTTAAATTTATCTAGCTACTGACCATCACGATGCAACAAGTAGATTACATGGACATTGTCTTTAGAGGCAGAGGTCAAAGGAGACGCTTTGAGTCTCTAGCTCAGACAGAAATGGAACTAACCATATACCCAAATGGACGTACTATGACCAAGTTAGGTATAAGAGACAGTGTTATGTTTCTAATTAACCAAAACGGCTGGGATACCTTCGCTATCAAAAGAAAATTTAGTTCCTACCATAGGTTAACTTTAGAATTCCTAAGCTTCCTATTTTACCTGCCAAACCATGGTATGGGATTTAATAAAGGCCTCATCACCTTTAGGTTGCTCGATATTGAGTACCGCTACACCCATAGAGAAATAACTAAACTCCTAGGATGCCATAATGGTCCTGACACCTTTACCATTACCCAGGAAGACAGGCTTGTGAACTATGAATTAGATTACTTTTGGGGTAACATCACAGGAAACAACCATCCCGAGCCGGATCTTATGCATTCCGAGAACATCCATAACCCTGTCATTCGTTACTTTCATAAGATCCTAGCTCACGCCTTATTTGGAAAGGAACAAAACATAACATCCGTGTCCAAAGACGATCTCTTTATAATGTATCGTGCATCACAGGCCCGACCTGTTAACGCTGCTACATTCATGATAGCTAATCTGTACCGTATGGCACAGGAGGACTATGGACCAATCTTAGTGGGAGGCTTACTGACCATGATAGCAAATGCCATCGGACTGAGACAACCACTTATCAGGATCACCCTTTTAGGTGGAATACGACCAATGAATATCGACTTCTGTTTCAACACCGGGATTATTAGTTACCTAGGCCCGAATGTGTTTGAATTCCTAATTAACAGCCAAGTAGTACACTTGTTTACCCTGCCAGACCCTAGGACGAGTGTACATGATAGGAACAACTGGCTCTACGATTTGGATGGACCACCAGATGCACCACCCTCTCCTCTAGAGACACCCCAAATCTACGACCACTATGACATTTTTCTCTCTGACGCTGAATCACACGCCCCAGTTATACCTGATGCACCTCTCACCGATCATGATGCTGCCATCGAAGTTGTTCAGACAGATGTCACCAACCTGAGAGGCGAGCTGAGCACTTTGCGCGTGGAATTCCACGACTTTATGGATGTAGTGACAGAGAACCTGTATCACATCTACCAGCACTTCTACTCGTTTGCTCATCCTACAAGCAGTCGTCGTAATGGCTAATTTATTTGAATATTACCGATTTACTGACAGTTATTTTATTTTCTTGTTTGGAATTTTATTTTTGTTTTTACACATTGGGAATTTACTTATCTACTTCATTTCTTTTTATTCCGGTAGACGAATTATATCATCCTTTTTGTCTACCTCATTCTTTTATTTTTCAATTTTGTGTTTTATTTCATTTTACCATATCTTGTTTCTCATTTCTACCTATATATTATGTTGGTTTTCTTCTACCTAATTATTAAACCACTATTTAATGTCAGATAATTAAAATTCAAATGGAAAAATTATGGTCAAAACCATAAAAAGTTTCACACATGGGAACATACAACACTGTATGTGGCGCCTGCCACACACAGGTCGTGGCGCCCATGTGAAGATTGTGGCTCCCACCACAAGTCCCTAGTGGCGCCAGCCACTACATTACCACATTACCGTTCACATGCATTCTGCTGCACTAATGACACATGATCCCTTTTCAATTCCATGTCCCTTGCATGTTGGACACTCCATAAAAGCTCTTCAACCACTCTCACATCCTTTGACCACGACATTGAAGATCGTAAATGAAATTTTTTCATTCATCAATTCCCAACCACAACCATCTCTATATAAACCACCAACATAATCTCACAAAACCACACCTCTCATAAGCATACTTCTCCCCTCTCTTGCTACATTCTCACTACCTTACACAAGAAGTGTAAAATTCATCATGGAATAGATAACGGAATACGAAATAGTGTTCAGAAACGGCGAGCCAAGCGAATTACAAGAAGAGATGTACACGTCTCTAAGCGCAAGAAAGATCGAATCAACAAGGTACGCCGATGAACCCTGTTTATTTGCCTTAGGTATTCTAGATAGTGTTAACTATATACTAGACACTTTAAATTTAAATTATTTTCTATCTCTCAAGGACCCTGTCTATGCTAAATTAACACTAGAATTCTTAAGCTCGTTAATTTTTAGTCCCACACCCAACACAAACTGCTCCAGTGGGACTGTCTAGTTTCGTTTATTTAACGTCGAATATGCCCTTACATTTTCCCAACTAGAGGACCTGCTACATTTCCCCCATGGGGATGGGGTAGTAAGGGAGGTCCCAGATACTGAGGGTTGGCAACGCGCCTTCCAACCATTTTGGAGGGCAATAACCGGTACAGTAACCCATAGTTTTGAGGGAAACAGAGTCATTTTAATTCATAACCCGGTTATTCGATATTTCCGCCAAATATTGGCATCCACCATTTTTGGCCGAACAAATTCTAACAAGGTAAACGAAAAATAACTCTTTTATTTGTTCGCCACATTTTTGCCACAAAAGGTGAATACTGTCCCTTTTATGCTAGCACACATGCAAGCCATTATCAATGCGAAGCGAGGGCCGATTATTTTTGGAGGTTTGATAACCTTGATAGCCAGAGTCCTAGGACACGAAGAAAAATTCTCCAGGCTAACCCCGCTCCCGCATCATGCCATTGACATTGATATGGCAAGGAGCATGAAACTAGTAAAACGAAGGAGTGACGGTAAATTTAATTTAATAATTGAAAATAATGTGTTACAAGATTTTATCCTCCCAAATCCAAATCGCACAGATGTATGTAACCCGGATAATTATCGTTATATTAATGATTTGGTGCATAACCAAGTCCCCGCGCACATTTCTGAGAATGTAGCTGCTGGTGGGGACACCGATAAGGATCACATTCTGGAGCAAACGGCTCCCGCTACTGACCCACACACCACACACGTGTCCTTTGAAAATGTTACAGGTACATCCTACAGTCAAAGACCTAGAAGAAGAAATGTGGCGCCAGCTACTCTTGATGAAATCTATGATGAACTGCTACCGCATAGCGAATTAGTCGCTCAGCGTGACCTACAAATCCAAAACATGGAAGCTCAGCAAACTAAAATGATGCAAATCCTTTGCCAAATGCAGCATGATCATCACGACTACGCCTTCAGAACCGAACAGAACATGTCTGGTTTGATCGATGAAATGGCAACATTGACAATGTGTGTGGAAGATCTCCAGAACTACACGCCACCTCACCAGTCAGGAAACGGTGGACGTGCACATACACGTGGCAGAAGGTTCCAGTAGCAGGACACCCAGGTTCTCCCTTTCTTTCCTATCTTATGTCGTCACATTGGGGACAATGCAAGGTTTAAGTATGGGGGAGGAAGCTTTACCGCTTTTATTTATCGCTTTCTAGGTAGATTTAAATTATTGTTATTATTACTATTATTTCCTTTTGTTATTTTTTTGTTAAAGTGTCAGTCGAGTTAAATATTAATGTGTTGTCGAGTCTTTATGTGTGGTTTCCGTTATTTACTAATTCTCCTATTTGCTCAAGCCATATAAAAAATTTCACAAAAATCTAGACTTAGAGATACATTACACCTTTTGAAAATTCTTAACTTTAAATAAAACTGAGGTTGAATTGTAGAGATTTGGAAAAACTTTATAAGATCGACATCGTTTTAACACCTTAAATCTCCCAAGTATAAGATCGATTTGAGTACTTGTCATGCTATAGCCTTAAATTCTATCCTTTAATATTTCCTTAAGTAGTTTATCTAGTAGTCAGCATCATCCTAAACACACACTACGCAAGAAGTCGATGCAAATGAGTGTATGATCTCAGACTTAAAAGAAGAAAAGATTACGAAATGTATGGAAAATGTTGTTCCCTCTAAGTTAGGTGATCCTCACCCAGTCATTTAGCCCAACGGTATAACCATCTTCAACTGTTATTTGAGCCAAAGTTCGAAAAAGAAAGAAATAAATAATGATGAGATCATAGTCACTAACAGACTATCTTGCTATGAATGTGAAAGGATAACGTGCTTAATGTGATTGCGCCATAATGAAAAAGGATAAAAAGAAGGTTTAGTAAGGTAGGCTTAGGCATGACAACATGATTCGGATTGGTTTGTATAGGAGGGAGACTTATGGTTGCAACATTGTGACTATGTGTTTCAACGATACCCTTAGTGTGGAAGTGAGTACATGTTAATACAATTTAGAACCAAAGTAAAGTTTATAGACTAGAATGAATATCCGAATGCAATTGTGTCTTCTACGAGTCTTGATAATGCATGCTGCAAATATTTTAGAAAACTTTTTATTCATGTATGCGGCATTTGCTTGAGGACACACAAAGGTTTAAGTATGGGGGGATTTGCAAACGCGAAAACGTATCGTATTTTTGGCTCCATATGCATTGCTTTTTACTTTATTAACACTTATTATTACGCGGTATTTTATGTTTATTGCAGGTATTTATTAATTAAAAGGTTTACAGCAAGCAAAATGGAAAATAGCAAAAAGGAAAGAAAAAGGAAAGAAAAAGAGAAGAAAATGGAGTTTTATAAGAGATAATGGGTCACCAAAGCAAATGGGCTTGTGGCGCCCATTATCTAGGGTGTGTGGCGCCCGCCACATTGACCCAAGGAGGAGGTGGAGCACGCCACTAAGCCTTAAGAGGTGGCGCCCAATCCTAAAAAGGTGGTGCTCGCCTCTCATTCAAAGGCTAGGGTTGTGGCAACCGCCACAACCTAGTTTTCCACCTTTTTCTCCACTTTTGTAGCCACGAATCCACCCACCTTTGCTACAAATTAGGGATTGTGGAAAATATATAAACGATCTCTCAGACTCGCTCGGGAGGCTCTCTCTTCTTCCAGTTTTCAAGCTACGATTATTTTTTCTCAAAGTTATTTTTCTTTTAGTTTTCTAGGCAGTTTTCTTACTTTGTAAAAGTAATAGTTCTCCACATCGGGGACTATTGCGCTTTATTATTTACGCTTTTGGGATTCAATTGTAACGGTTATTCATTGCCAAAGCCTGCCGACATTATTCTAATTAAAGAATCAAGACTCAGTTCGAGTTCTTAATTCGCAATTCCGGTTTTATTTTGATTACTATTTTATTTATTTATGCCTTATTGCATGTTTGATTTTCCAAATACCATGTTTGTTACCGGATCCATGTCCGGCTAAACCCTTAGGTATCGGTATGTAAAGACCGTCGAAACTACGGGATTCATAAATAATTGGTGTTAGTTTTTATAAAACTTATTTTTCTGGTTTTAGTTTCTTATTTTAATCAAACTGTTTTTCGTACGAGAGTACAAAACAAGTTAAGGTTATGGTCAACAAGAACGAGAGTTTGAGATTTTAAACAGATAGCTTAAACTAGGCATTAATCCTAAACACAACGAGAGCGCTTTAGGATTAATTAGACTTTATTTATAATCAAAAATTACTTTTAATTTCAAAATGAGACCGCGAGAGCAAAGCATTCTGGGTTAGGAGTATAGTCAGAGTCAATAAAAATGAGAGTGTGAGACTAAGTCCTTTCTATAAATAATTTTTTAATGAAGAATACTTTAACCAATAAGATTACATCGACTATCTATCGAATCCCCGAAGTTTGATGTGTTACATACCGATATCCCCTATATCTCATATCTTTATTAATATTCTATTTACGTTATAGTTATTTCTCTTAATCCCTCCAATCATAGAACGATCATCAGCCTTAGATTTACATAGCAACATTAGACCACGATACGTTTGATTATTAGTCTTTGTGGGTTTGATAATCTTTAAAACTACGCGATAGGACTGTGCACTTGCAGTCACGATTCACATAGACTTACTAAGTCGCGATCAATCATATTATTTTCTGAACGGAATTAATATCGCACTAGTCTTTGTGGATACGATGAACAAAAAAAACTAATTTTGATATTACACGTCAATTCTCAAATTGGTTACAAAATAATTATATGAGCAATTATGTTATATTTGAATAATAACTTACTTTAATCAATGATTTACGAGCATCATGTAACTCATCATTCATATCATGTTCTTTAATGGTTAGAACCCCTTACATGTTTCAAGTTATTTATTCAACTCTTCATTTTCTACTAATTAATTCTTGAAAGCATAAAATTTGATGTTTTGCAAAATGAATAAGTATGGGAAAAAGTTGAATAAAAACTAGAAGCATTTGAGGGATTTTAACCATATAAGAACATGAGATGAATGATGAGTTACAAAGTGTTAGAAAAACATTAATTAGTGTAAGATGTGTCTAAAATATAACATAATTTTTTATATAATTATTTCCAAAATCAATTTAGTAGGTTATATGTCCAAACAGGGGGTAGTAAAACAAACAATCGACATTAGATATAGAAAACTCAATTGTATTTTCTATCATTGTCATGTTCTTCTCTTGATATGTTCGACGAAACAAGATGATATCTACACAAAAAATCACAAAAACATAATCTTAATATCAATCTCAAACTCAAACTCAATAACAAGAACTAAACTACAACATATAGTTTTTTATAACTTTGAGAAGTTGAATAACTAAACAACAACAACAACAATAACAACAATAACATCAACAACAACTAAACATTAAACAACAATTCAAAAACACAAACTCTCAACAAAACTACAACAACAACATCAACAATAAATCTATAACATCAATCTTAGTTTAAACAACAACAACAAGATTAAACCTCAAGGGTTTCAGGTCTCAATAATAATAACAATAACAACATTAATGTAATATGAGTACTGATGTTTGATGTACTAGAAATGTGAAGAAGAAGTGAAAAAATGATTTAGGTCTTTCATTCTGGCAAGTATCGAGCGAGGGCCCTAAACACATATCATCTTTGTATTAAGGATGATATGTGTTTAAGGCTCTCCTTGTTTAGGGTTCTTCATTAGGATCATGTGTGTGTTGTTTTTAGGCAAGTAATATATATTATATATATATATATATATATATATATATATATATATATATATATAATATATATATAATATATATATTATATATATATATATATATATATATATTATATATATATATATCATAGAAACAATTTCACCTCGGTTGGAAAACATAACTGAAGTGAAAAATGACTTATTTTTGGATTAAAAATAAAATATGGAAGAAGGCACCACTTTTAATGAAATAAAAACATAAAATTGAAGTTGTTGGGGTTCGAAGCATATACACTGAATTAGCTTACCCCTCAGTTTTCAACTAAAACCAACATAATAGGTTGTATATTCTTTATAAAAAAACATGGCGCGTCCAGGAATTACACCTTGGTTTTTCATTACGTGAGGTGAAATCGTTGTCATAAAATATATTATTTGTAGTAGTGTGGTTCAATGTGAATGAATGACATCTATATATTCTTGTGTGAATGGTTAATACATACAAAGCACAAGTGATACATTACCTCAAATTTAAAAAATGTCACAAAAAATACTACTTACATTTGGGAAAATGAATTTTGTCATTTTATTTCGTCGATTACAATACAAAATATTATCTACCTCCATAGCGCTACTTGTTGGAACATTTTAAACATAAATAAAAAATTAATCAAAAGTAAAGGTAATAATTTATTATTGCAAAGGATGTCATTTACTTGCTAGTAATTTGTTTTATCATTCAATCATGGCTATACTGTAGTGAGCATAGCATAATTGCACAATTTTGCTTGGGACAAATAATTATTACTTGCTAATGATCAAAACTTAAACATCCAAAATAATTAATAATGGATAAAAAGTTGAATATTAAATAAGAGAAAATATAAATCATGTATGCTTACGAATCGATAAATGGTACTAGGTCACAATCTATTTTCTTTTGAATTAACTTATTTTGTATGTACGTATGAATATCATTTGATGAGAATTGGGAAAATTGAATATGGAATGGGTTCAAAAAACCATACTTTTATGTATCTCTTTACGCACAAAACTAATGCATGTATCTAAATGATGTTAACACAAAAATTGATTTAAGTATTAACGATGAACATAAATTGAAATCACCACAAAAGTTGTGAAGGTTAGAAAAACACAAGAAGGGGGGTTGAATTATGCTAATTAATTCTTTCTTTTCCAAAAAATATCTTACCAGATTCTGAACACAAGGTTTAGAATTTGAATAGAGTTATGTGATTAGTAACGGATAAGAATAGTTCAGAGACAGAAAGTAAAGAATGAGAGACACAAACAGTTATCATGGTTCCTCCCACAAATCGAGAGTAATCCAGTCCTCTTGCACTTCCAATGGATTTTCATTATAACCAAAACTAATTACAAAAGCTCAAGCGTAAATCAAGAGGTCCAATGCTCAAACACATAAGCAAGAGACTTGTATGCTCAAGCACACAAGTAAGATACTTCTTAAACTCTAACTTACAGTTAAGGTATTGTGAAAAACTACACTTGATATACAATTAGAGTGTAGACAAAATACAACGTTGAAAGACTCTTTCAAAGTTGAGAATTTCTAGAATATACCATATCGTTCTTTAAATACTTTGTTATCATCAAAATCTTAGAGATATGGTACAAACTAATTTTGTTCCAACAAGTTATACTTAAGTGCACCATAATTGAAGTATGGTTATGTCAATCCAATTAGGACCCTTTCAAAGTTGAGAATTTCTAGAATATACCCTATCGTTCTTTAAATACTTTGTTATCATCAAAGTCTTAGAGATATGGTACAAACTAACTTTGTTCCAACAAATTAGACTTAAGTGCACCATAATTGAAGTATGGTTATGTCAATCCAATTAGGACCCTCCACATTATCCCTAATACAACTCTTTGATATTAAAAATAATTGTGCTAGTTCATGATGTAGTTTTGTCAGGAAGTAGTCTCCCATCTCCTATAACATGTTTGTCTATTTTTGTAATGGATTTGGTTGAGGTATTGAAGTCTCAATCTTGTATTGGAAAACTGAAGTTGAACAACTACTTTTTGTACTTGCACCATCCAAAACAACTTTCTCAGATATGTCTAGGTTATTTAAATTTGGATGGGCGAGTACACCCGTCGATTTCAATTGTTGCATCATAAGAATAACACCAACATAATAATAATTTTAAGAACACAAACAACAACACACAACACATATTTTAAATCACACAAACGAAAAACAAAGTTTATAACCAAACTTATTTTTACATGAATTATATCTCGAGCCACACTCTCCCGTATCTCCAAGGTCATACTCCCGCGCACCTCATTGCTCACCCTCTGGGTCACCCTCTCTTGCACATCCTGGGTCACACTCTCCCGCATAGTTTCCTGCTCCTTGTCTATCGTTTCCTCTATCTTACTCTGCATCTTCTCCTTTGAATTCTAATCTACTAGCTCTTTAATCTATTTTTTACATATTTTGTCACTCGATGATGCGAAAAATAACCCCGGGTTGACACCCCATCCAACACCACAGACACGTTCACCATGCTCATTAGCTTCAATCACTTCTATCAATATGTCATGACATCGTTGTGGAACAAAGGCACCATCATGATTTTTTTCAACTAGTGAATCATAAAACACAAATAAAAGTTAACTAGTAAATTGAATTAACTATAATTAATAATGCTGAAAAAAGAGTGTACTTACCGCCTTAACAACAACTGAGCATGTAGCCTATAATGTGAAATTTCCTCATGGTTTATGATGTGCTCCACGATACATTCTATGAGGATAAATATTTTTTTCAATATTCTCCATTCTTTTTTGACTCTTAGCTAAAGAATCAAAAGTGTTGTGAGACTTGACAAAAATCTCTCAAATGTCTTTATCAAGAAAACTATGAGTCACATATGGAGATATTAAGTCAGTACTCTTTGGATTTTTAATATAATTTATTTGTGCCTTAAAAGCCCTTCCAATGTTCACTAGCATAGGATATCCATTTCTTTGTCAGCTTATCATTTTCTTGAAGAATAAAAACATTCTAAATATATATAATAAAGTTGATATTAATATTAAACAAATTATATACTTGTAAAACAAATCATAAAAGTTAAAATAAATATCCCAAGATCTTTTCATATAATTGCTTTCAAGTCACCAAAAACATGTTTCCAAGCCTCTCTAACAAAATGCTCATTTTGCTTCTACCAACTAATTCCATGTAACTCTTAAAAACCATAGCATTTTCACCATAACACTTCCCACTTTGTAAATAAAAATTGATCAACAACCTAATATCGTGTTGCAAGATTTTGTCAACATGACCATCGTTGCGGATTCTTTTACTTTTGGTCTTAATAGATTTGGTTCTACGAGAAGTGGTGATTGTAAGAGATGTTTTGGTTAAATCATTCATTTATGTTTAAACAACAACGACAATAATAAATAGTTTACTTAACATAATAACAACAATTTCTAAGAGTGTTTAATAATTGTAGCCTCATAATCATTTTATTTAACAGAATGTTAACAAAGAAACCTAAGAATTGCATCAACAAAGACACCTAATGTAATATTCGTGGTACATATTATATATATTACTTAACACAATCCTAACAACATTTATTAGAATTGCATCATAAGTATTTTACTTAAAACAACATTAACAAAATCAACACTTAAAAGAAAAATCTATTTAACTTAAATTCTAGTACATGTGAACTTTACTTAACTCATGGTACATGTGGATTTTTGTAAACATCAACACAAAAAGAAAAAACTTATTTCCATTTTTATCAACTTAATTTTACTTATTATTTTACGTTGTAATTTTGTCTGTAACCAAATCTTCTTGTTTTTATTTATTTATATTCTTCCCCTCTTTTTACTGCTCTTTTTATTGATTTTAGTTATGCTTGGTAAATTTTTTTCCTCTTGGATCAATTAAATAAGAGTCGAGGCACATGGTACCTTAAAACAAGTTACTAGAGACAAAGATACATGGGATGATGTCCTAGGTGTTCCTTTATCAAGGGGCACAACCAAGTGTCTCAACCGTCAATACCGGCCATATAGGACACGTGGCCAATTCTCAAACAAACACTTGTAACCGTCAAATTTCCATTTGTGAGAATGGTGAAGGTGCTTTTTTTCTCATATCTTCTCATACATCACTTTTCTGTTCATAATTTTGGACGGTTTTTACATATATTATCTCTATTATTGTCTTTGGATAGAGTTATTGCATATGATATGTAGCAAGTAATGAATGAAATTAGCAAAGCCCATTTCTTTCCTATTGTTATCAGTTCTTTGTTTTTCTAATTTCTATCTGGAATGATGAATTAATCTTATATCAGATAATGTAGGACATTAAATAGGAATAGTGAATGATTTTTTATGAAAAAAAAGGATAATGTAAATTAGTTTTATATTACATCTAATAAAAATAAAGTATATAATATGTTTGTTTTTTAAAATATTAATATTCTAGGGAAACAAATCTTAAAATATATGAATTTTTTTTATACGGTATCACCTACCTAGAGGTGGTAAAATAGGTCCAATTTGTTGGACAATACATGTTTTGTCTATATTTTTTTGCGGGACGGACTAAGGTTTAAGGCCCGCACCCTATAATATATCAGTCTCGTCTCGTTCCGTTCGAGCACGGACATTAACATTATTTTTGTAATTTTTAGGTTAAAATAGTGCAGTGAGGTGCATGGTAGTTTGCGATAAGGAGGAGATTTCAAAAGCATGACTTTATGGTCGATTGATAAGTCTCAGTCTGGAGTAGCCTATCTCAGGATGGCCGGTCCGAGGGGGATATGGTCGGCCCATAATAATTGTCCCCCAAGCCCTCGTGCTTATATATCAAGGTGGGGGTTTGGAGAATTTTGTCTTCAGCTACCGGTCACCCCTCTTCATGCATCCGCAGTTTGGAACGTCAAACGTCTATTCGAAAGCGTCATTATGATCATTCTTGAGAACTAAAAGGCTTGAGCGTTACGTGCGAGAAACATGATCTTTGACATGACACTTTTCTTTCCACATTGCCAGTACATAACTATATGGAGAACTAGAGTCACTTTCCTTTTAGACGTTTCTTTTATCTTCACTCTTGAGCAGTTACTTCCTTGGTTCTGATGATACAAGAGAACGGGAGTTAGTTTCTTTGGTGCTGATGATATAGGTCTTTGAAGGCTTTCTTGGGTTACCGCCCTTTGGGGATCAATTCTTCTTGGTTAATACCCTTCATCCCCTAGCTCATGCGGCCATTTATGGGGCAAATCGAGTGTAGACGAAAAGTGCAAACTTATGTTTCTCCATTGTTGGTCGGGGAAGCATTTCCTCATGGAGAATGACATCTATGTTTATAAAGAGGAAGATTTTTCTGCCTAGGATTCGTATTAAAAAGAAGAGGTTGGTAGACTTAGTCAATTGTCTAGGTTATCTTGGAGGTGTAGATCATTCGGCTGATGTCGATAAAAAATGTTTAAAGCATCTGATAGATGTTTCATTATTGATGGGGGGCTCTCTCTCATGAGGAGCATCGAAATGCCTTTGGTAAGTGTGAAATATCCTATATTCTTTTGTTGTTGGTTTTCCCCCTTTACGGTGTATATCTGGATAACAATTGTGTTTCTGTATAGATGTAATGGAGGATGAAGTGAGGTTCGGGATTCTGAAGCAGGGAATACAACCATTTGGCTCTGCAATAGGCTATTCTCTTTCTCTGGAATCCCCTCAAAATTTCACTCTTTTTCCATCTCTATCAGGCTTGTGAATGGGTCTCGGGACTGGTCCCGACCCTTCTAATGAATGTTAGAATTCAGTCTTCAATGATGATCGAGCGTTCTTTTCCAATATTCTTGTCTAGGATCCGGGGGAAGAGCAAAACAGTCCGGTCCGGGCTGCTAGGAAAGCATTAGTTGCTCTAACTCTAGATGGATTTGGCCGTTGGTAAGCTCTTTGGATGGATCGGGCACGTAACGAGAAGCGTCAGTTGGAGAGGAGCGTTAGTAGCTTGGCTCTTCAACGAGATGCGTATTTAAGAGAACTGTGAAAGGTGCATAAGGTTTTTGCCTCTTTGAAAGAAGTAAACAAATTTATGACTTCGTTCAGTTTCCTTGTTATTGCGGGTAGTTAGGTGATGCACTTAGTGAGAATGATCGAGTTGTTGATTCTGCTCAGAAGGAGTTAGAATTTCTGCATGGTCAAAATCCTTCTCTGACCCAAAAATTGAAAGAATGTTCTTCTTCAAGCATTGTGGCAGTTATAGAGTCTTTTGAAATGCATTGCAATAGGTGGAGCATTTTCACCTTCCATTGGTTATTTCGAGGGAGCAGATTTGTCCGGGTCAGATACTCCAATATGGGGGGAGTCTCTTTCCTTGAGTAGCCTCCTGTTGTATATATTGTTTTCTAAGGTTTTGTTAGGCTTTGGGCCTCGGTTTGTAAACAGTATTCAATTATATTATTACCTTCTGCATGCTTGTACTTTTGATTTTGTATCGTGTTCCTTTAGTCGTAATCTTCAATCGACTGAGAGCCGAGGATTGTTAGGGTTCGATTTTGAACCTTGCGAATCATAGAGTTTGTTTTCCACAAAGAGCGGTAAATAATATTTTCTTAAAGTGTAAATAACCTAAAGCTTTTTGTGAGGCCATGCTTGACAACTATGTATATATGTGTTTCTTGGTAAGGTTTCGAACTGGTCGGATGTGGCCATAATTGGAATGTTCTTTTGTAGGTAATACATTGGTTTAGCTCAATGTGGTCAGTCCTTTAATTTTATTCACACTGTGGGGTGGTCGATCCGGTCGGATGCAGCTGTTTACTGGGTTTGTAGCCATGATATGTGAGCTTAGACGAGTGAGTTTATTCTTTGAACCTACATGCCAGATGAGGCCATGCTTTGAATAATATTCATAGGATGAGGCATGAGTCTGATGAAATGCAATTATGCTTCGAATCGTACTCACATGTGAGGGACATGAAATTGGCTAGATGCGGCCACACTTTTGAACTGCACTCCACGTCATTGAGGATCATTCATCGGCTAAAGGCAGAAGATCCCCATCCCTCTCCCTAAGGTAAAGCACAAATAGAGGTGGACGTCTCCAAGTTCCACCTTAAACGTCCCTTGGATTGACTAGATCGGAAGGGGTGTGCCACATATGCAAGAATGTTGTAGTTCTTTGACAATTGGGTATTTGATTACTCTAGTATGATGTGCAAAGCGTCTCCGACAACACCCCTGGGGGAATTACGTCTTGTAGTCGGACGTTCAAAGTGTCTCTGAAGGCTCTTAGGGAATCTTCAGGCGCGCTCGTTATTGTGGATATTTGATTGCTTTAGTTAGACGTGCAAAGCGTCTTAGACAGAACCCCTAAAATCTTTAGGCGCACTTGGCGCTGAGGGAATTGATTTCTTTAGTCTAACTTGTAAAGTGTCTCCGAAAACACCCTTAAAATCTTCACTTTGAGCATTAAATATGTTGTTTGTACTCCGATTCTATACTACGGTTGGTTTTTCCGCTTATTATTTTTTCTCCTGGCCTCTTCTTTCTTTAGCCAGGTCGAGGCGTGCGGAGGTTCAGGCTCTAGAGCTGACAGATGAGAGAGGTCATTTTGATTTCATCATTAGTGTCTTAGACTTGATCTCTCTAGAGCGCATGATGTATTTTTTGTCTGCCTCAAGGTCGGAACATAAGACATTTGACTTTCCATGAAGGTTGAGGTATTTGAGCTTTAAGTGCACGGGAAAGGCCATGACGTCTAACTCTACAGTGAAGGGCGTACCCAAGATGTAGTTATAAAGGAATTGGGTGTTGATAGATCAAAGGTCTTTTTCAACTCCTACGAATACCATTAACTCTACATATACCCATGAATGGGTGGTCGGCTCATTGGACGCTTGTAGATCTGAGTGGTCGTATTGTATTATGCTTCCTCTGTTTAGGCTCCTTGTTTCAAATAGAGACGAGTAGAGGATATCACATGATCCTCCCCATCAATCAAAATTCGTGAGACATTGAATCGTCTTGCGGTAACAGTGATTACCAGGGGAAAATTCATTAGGAATGCCCCCATCCTTCTCAAAGTCTAGAAATCCTAACATAGGTCGGTCAGGGACCTTGGATTACGAGCTTCCTTCATTTTCTGTAGATGGACATCATTTCGGAAATTTTCCTTTTCATCATTCCTTGTAAGGAATGTTTACCCTGAGCGCCACGTTGGTGATGGTAGCGATATACAGGTGTTTGCCTTTGTCAGTTTCTCTACTTTCGCCACACGGACCGACTTCGGAGGCCTTCGTAGGGGACTTGTACATGGTGATTCTTTTTTATCTCACTTTCTGCCCTTAACATATTTAGACAGTCGGCCTTTTTTTGTCAGAGCTTCAATCACATCTTTAAGTTGGATGCAATCATTCGTGCTATGTTTGTGTCCTCTATGGAAACAGCAGTACTTCGATCTATTAGTCCGAGTAGACTTCCAGACGGGGTAAAGAGGTCGGATCCCTAATTTTTGGAACTCTGTGTTAGCACACTTTTGGTAAATCTTCTCCAAGGAAGTATTCAAAAGGGTGTATTTGTCGTATCGGTTGTATGTCTCCATGTCAGTGTCCTCTTTTCACTAGAAGGATTCCTTCCTTAAAGTGTGGTTGGAACTTACGTCAGCGACCGAGGTTGGATTGTCAAGGCAATTATTCAGCTTCTCTTCCAACGTCATGTCTGGTTGGTCGGGTTTAGCATCTTCTTATTCGTTTTTACCTTCTTTTGTCACATCTTGGTGCGAAAATGATGGTCGCGGAGGAGGCCATTCTTGAAGATCCAGTATTTGAGAGATTCTTCGGCCCCTTTACCTCTACCACAACTTAAGGGAATCAATCGATGTATGACCTAAGGATCTCCTTTTCTCCTTGCATGATATTACTCAAGGTTGCTATAGTAACCAATTTCCTCTTTCGATCGGTGAAGTGGGCTGAGGCGATCGCATAAATCTGCACATAATTCAATACAAGCGTCGAGGAAACTCTTGAACCAGAATATAGATGGTTCGTCCAAGGTTAACGCTAGCAACTCATTTGTGCCTTAACCATTTAGGTTCGCTTTGAGGATGCCAAAATCGCACAATATCTTTGTTCTCTCAACGAGAAGAGAAGTCGGAACTCTAAACGATGGAGTTTGAACAATCTTCTCTCTTGGAGGAGAAAGGATTACATCTGGTCGTGGAGGAACGTTTATGCTGAAATTCGCTTTGCCGGGAGGATGAGTGGCGTTTGGATGATTAGCAGCCGTCGATGCTACAAAGTTAGTAGTCAGGACAGCTTCATGTGTGGTAGCGGAACAAATAGCTCTAGATTCAGCCATTTCCACATATCAAAGAATCCAGAGGTACGGAGGAATGAAGATCTAGAAAATTGATAAACCATAATAGGTGTGGAGTTCGAATTAATTGATCGCAACCGAGTTTTATGCTAAATTTTCTAGATCTCTATTTAAGCATCAAAGATAAATCCACACTTGAAAATTGAATGAAGAGTTATGAATTCATAAAAACGCAGGACTACGCCACTGTTCCATTTTAGAACCAGAAATAGAGATGAGTGTGGAAGCTACGATGGAGTAAGGATTCTTATACGGTGGAGTGGGGGTGTACCTACAAAATTAGCACTCTGACAAGTAAGTATGGTAAAGAATAGAGATTTGAAATTATGTTCCTCATGGGACAAATGTCGGACCAGATGTCTGAGACAATTTGTACAGCTTGTTAAACCAATTTTAACACAATATAACAGCAATAAAGAAACAAAGTAAAACAACAAAGAATACAAGAGAATTGGTAACCCAGCTCAGTGTAAACAACATCTACGTCTGGAGGGCACTCTACCCAAGAAAGTAAATACACTCTTTAATATAATTAATAGCAAGTGTCTTAGATAAACTAGCCCCTTGTTCAAAACCCCTATTCTTAATTCTACCCTCAGTGTATTTCTATTTAGGACTCCCCCTAAATATGAGAACCCCCTCTCACTTTCTTACAATCACTATCCCTAATGATCAACAATAATAATCAAAGTTATAAATGTTGAATTATAACCCAACTACACAAACCATCTACTTGGCCTTGTGTCACAGCGCGATAAATACCTAGAGCACTTGCACGCTCGAGATGATAACAGAGTTGACTAAACTTTATTTGTTCCAAAAGGAAAGGGGAAATATCGATAAAACCCTCAAAATAAAAAGGAAATGGTCATCACAACCAAATTTAAGTTCGGAAGTCGATTATGCGAGGGGAAGTTATTAGCACCCCTCACATTCGTTGTGCTCAACGAGAACCATTTAGTTAGATTTACGATTAGAATGTTAGCTTACGTTTATTGTTTTCTTCTAGTTATTAAAAGTTGAAAAGGAAATATAAAAGGTTGCAAAAAAAAGGTTTTTTATTAGGGAACTTGACAAGATTTTGAGTCTTACTCCTACGTATCCTCAGGTGCAATGAGGAATTCAAAGCTACGTAGTTCTTCGTAAGATAAAAGATATTTTTTGGATTTTTGAAATAGTGCTTGAAGAGACGCTGAATCTCGCTCCTACATATCCTCAGGTGCGATGAGGAATTCAAAGCTACATAGTTCTTGGTAGAAAATGAGTGTTGGTTGATTGATTTTAGAGAACGAATGTTTATGTCGCATTCTAGCGGATAAGCGTTTTCTTGTATGCTTCCACATGAGAGGCTTAAGTGTTTGTTTGTATCGTGGAGAAAGGATTCTGCTTGATCGCGTTCTAGCGGTTAATTTTTGCTTTTATGCTCGCTCATGGGATGCTTAAGCATTTGTTTGTGTCGTGGTATAATGGACTAAATAGTTTTCGTTTGTGGAAAAAGGTTCTCTATCGCGCAAGGGCGAGAAAATATAGTTTTGATGGCTTAAATGTGTTTTTGAATGGATGATGAGTACTCAAACGGTAGGCTAATTACGACCATCATCTAAACGGGATTAGAAGGGACAGGTATGTACAACCTAACCTTTTTTGCCCGAGTTATTTATAAAATTTATGTGGCGAATCAAGTCTTGTTTCTTCAAAGGGTGACGAGTATTCGCGCGGGAGCCTAAGTACAATCATCACACAAATACTCGGAATTAGAAGGGACATGTACGTCCAACCTAACTTTTTTCATCCATGAAAGAATAAAATCTACTTGGTTATTTAATGTACTTCGAAGCGATTGATGAGTACTCGAACGGTAGGCTAAGTACGACCATCGTCCAATTATTCGGGGATAAGAGGGACAAGTACGTCCTACCTAACATTTTTCATCCAATTATTTATAGCGAAATAGTTTTAAGTCTCGATGTGAAAATGATTTTGATTTTGGTTTTGAAATGGTTTGGAATTTATGGCGAAATGGTTGAAGAATAATGAATGGTGCAATGTTACGAGTTCAAGCGTGAGGCCGCGAACTCTAACGTGAAGCATTAGTTAACGCCATAAATCCTACGAAATGTGATATCACACACAAATACGTAACAAAATGATAGGACAATAATGTGCATATAACAATAGTAACCAACACACATCCATCACAAATGAATCAAAAAGTTAATGTGTGTGTATTAAATGAACACAACGTGAGGACGTGAATTAAGTTCACGTAACACGAGGATGTGCATTACGAAGGTGCCAACGCAAAATTCAAATCCGACATAAATGCAATAAAATTGAAATGTTGCATGCTACCACAAATCAAACAACAAGTTGCTACGTGAAGCACGGTCGTCGTAATTAAATCGAACGCAAAAAAACCATTTCATCACGAAAGCAACGTATGAAACTCAAAGTAGCGAAAGCAAATGTGAATTGATGCAATGTTGAACTACCAAAAGCATGTACAAATTTGAGTTAACGCAACAACAACGGAATTGCAATGTTGCATGTAAACAAATTAAAACCAGCCAACAACTTGCTAATGCAAAACTCACTCATCACAATTGAAATAAAATGCACTTAACGCAATACTGGTAAATAAATTAAACTTAACGCATCTAATATGCTCGAAATTGAATTAATCATAAAGAGAATCAAAATGAGAAGCAAAATACAATGAATATACATGATTACAGATTTATTACAATTATCAAAACTAACAAAAATCCAGCATACAGTCCAGAATTGAATTGTGTCGAATATACGGATAGCTCAAATCCGATTCAAACAAAATGATAACACAACAAAGCCAATGTTTACAAATTAATGACATCGACAACATAACAGAAAAAAATTTATGCACATATATATAGATCACACCCAACACTCATATTACTATCGAAATTGATTAACACGATGCAACAACATAACACAATATACACAAAAATCGAAAGTATAATCGCAACAGTAGGTATACACAATGCAACAAGAGAATCAAAATAGAATAAAACTTAAAAATGCAACAAAACTTTTGAATGGAACTTTTACCGGCTGCTGAGTCGTTGTTGTTGGGGGAGTTCATTCTGGTTGTGGAGTTGTGCACGTACGTCGGTCAGAGGTTGTGATTTAAGGTTTTCGTCAAAAAATGAAGTTGGTGGAGTGTGTTGTTGTGAGTTATTGTTTGTTACACAATATGGTGCTCGGCCATAGTTTTGTGTTGTGATAGGAGGAGTATGAAGGTTGTGTGTGATATGCAGGGTGGTTGTTGTGTATGAAGAGTGAAAGAAAATTGCGAGATTGTGCAGTTATATGTGATAGGGGTATGGTAAAAAATAGTGAAGGTAAAAGTGAATGAGTGGTTTTTCATTTTAGTGAAGCTTTTCTTTTTTCACTTGTCACTTTTTCTTATTCTAAATTTTGAAGATTGAGAGAGAGAGAGAGAGAGAGATCCCAATATTAGTGGTAGGCGTAGCTGGGAGTTCCTTTGCAAGCCAATAGTAAGTATAAATAATATGAACTTAGGGTTTTATTTTCAATTAAGTCCAAAAATACCCCTATATATTTTAGGATCAAAATGAGTTTAAAAAATGGTAAAAAAAATCATAATTTTTTTAACAAAAACAAATAAAAGAATTTAAGTTTTTTATTTATCTCTATTTATTTTTTATTAATATTTTAAATTAAAAACCAAACAAAAATGAATTTAAATGAATAAAACTCGAACACGAAAATGCACGAAAAATAAAATGAACGCATTAAAATAATCTACGCGAAATAAAGTTCAGAAAATAGACAGTCGCAAATCAAATCTTGCAGTTAAAACGAGCACACTAGATTAACCTATGTGTAATGCAGCTCAATAAAATAGACACTTGCAGGCCCAAAACTGGAAAAATTGGTCACTGATTTTATGCGCGGTTAAGAAATCAATTCAACCGATCCATCAGTAAAATGGGATTTTATTCTAGACAAAACAAAATAAAGCTGGTTGCATGAAAATTTAAAATGCTAGGAAAAAATTATGGTGTGACACCTTATTATATGAATGAAGCAATAGTGTGGTGTACAATTAACAACAAACAAAGACTCAGCCTAAAACATAAATAACACTCGAGCTCTTTTTCTTCAAGGCGTGACAGAGTCTTTATATATAGCAAACCATAGCTGAGCTTTTTCTCCTTGGATTTTGGTATTTATCTCATCCAAATGTGATGGAGATTCAGTTAGGATTTGTTTCACAAAAACATTTCCACAAAAGATTGTATTTGAATTCAAATCTAAATCTCCTTGATTTAAATTTAATTAAACAATAAAAAAAAACAGATGGTTAAAAGATAGTATTAACCCTTGATGCACAAGTAATAGAAATCGCGCTATTGACATTTGAGAAATGTGCGCATACAGCAGAAACATTGTCATGCAGACCAGGACCACATGCTTGGACATATGTTCCCACATGTGTCTTTATTCAAAAATGTAGTTGGATCCAAATGTGTGACACCAGCTAGAACATTATGTCTTACATATGACCATATCATATTATTTTTCATAATGTTTCCAACCCAAAAAGGAACAACAATCTCCCCCTTTGGAAAACTTTGGAAAAACAACATTCTTTAGAAACATACAAGACGTGCAACATAAGTAGAGCAATAAGCACACCTCACATAGAGAACAAATAATAGCATCAGTAGAAACTCATCAGCACCACACATCAGTGCAAACACACAACAACATACATGTATACAGACATCACACACCATTACTCCCCCTTTTTGCCACAATTTTGCAAAGGTCTGAAAGAAACCATTAAATGCCACAAGGCATGACCCATGGACATTTTTATAACCACACATACCAAAGTTGGTGACTCTAGTTTATAAAGCTTGATTCTTCTTCTTCTCTTGAGGATTCTGCATCTTCGTCACTAAGTAGATCTTCACTCTTGTGGTCTGAGTCTTTACAAAGGAGATGAACTACTTATATAGCCACAAAAATCCAGCTCAAAAATCCCATAAGGATTTAGGTCATGAATTTGGTTGGACTTCTAAAAAGCACACGAGAGAAATCTTCAATAGATGATTTCCGATCTTGATCAATCTCCTTGAACAACTCTGAATCTCTTTATTATTCTTACTAAATTTGATTTAAATTACATCTTTAAAAAATACATGATTAATAAATATTTACTTGATATAAGACATAAATCTAACTTCTCAAATAAAGGATTCAAAATAAAACTCTTGCAAAAACTAAACCACACTTTAAATCATCTTTAATTGAGAATGGGGATTTCTTCACCCAGTGCCAATCTAAATCAAATGTTGAAGCTAACATATAATATAGTAAGAGCAAATTGTGTTTCAAGATGTCATATAACATGTTCCAGACATTCTTCAGCACAGTGAAACCAAAAACAATACATGAGCTTAGAGATGACAACAACCCACAACTTCTTATGAACACCAAATTGAGGCAACATCCTTTCTTGAGTATCATCATGTCATCATCCTCCCCTAATTTTTCGAAATTGGGCAAGGGGTGACAAAATAGACCAACCCAATATGGGCACAAATACTAGATAACAAGAACCCAATAACACATACCACAAACTTGCAGTGGCATAAACAATAAGTTGAGGTGACAACGCTCCAACATTCCTCCATAAAAAAAATCAGGTTCTTTAACAAGTGCGCAAATGTGGTTCATCAACAGGTGCAAAAACGTGTAACACAATGTCTGGGACATCTTTCCCAGCAAACAACTTGTAACTGAAATTCAACAACTCATGAGGAATAGCATCATTATTAACCAAAAATTCCTTCACCAACTTAGGATAACCAGATTCATCATTCAACATTGTCTTCAATAGCTGAGCATCACTAAGAAGCTCCAAATTTTCATTATATTTCAATTCTTCAACATAATGTTCCTTTTCAATAGCCATTATCCTACAGTGAGCAACACTCATTTTCTTCCTAGATGATTTCTTACTAACAACTATATATTTCTTCTTCTTCTTTTTGGGTGTCTTCTTTGTGTTTGTATGAGCAGGGATGTTCTTGGAATGATTCCTTTTAGCCTTTAGCAAAACCTTTCTACTTTCAACCATTTTCTTTGACTTCATGTCAGGCCTTTTACTAAGACCAACATGAAATCCATTGTTCTTATGGAAAGAACCCTCATTAGTGCTGACAGAATTATTAACAGCATCATCAATTTTATCACTCACATTATTCACCATATTATTCACTTCACAATTAATACGGGCAACTTGCCCATCCTTCCTCTGAATTGGAAACTCAGTGACCAACTTGGCATGCAGGTTGTCTGAAGCATCCTATTTGACATCTACATTCAAGTACCTATTGAGGGAGGCACTTTTCACATCCATCTGATAAAGAGTGAATATAATTCTATAAGACAAACATATAAACATTTTGATGGCTTCAAGATGAGCAATAGGAGTAGACTCTTCAAGATAGCCTTGTGCTACAGATTGAGCCTTCTTTCTAGTAATAATCTCATGGATTTTCTTATTATTGTTATTAACAACCTCAACATGGGCTACAAAAATATCAACCTTAACATCTGCATGGACATGATCAACATCACTCAAAGAGGAACACCGTCAAAATATGGAATATTATGAGGAACAATTCCTAGGACATGTTTCCTGACATGCAACGTATACCTCAGATTCAACACACTAAGAGGAAGGCCAATTTCAACTTCACTAAACACAATACCTTGATTTTTAATAGTGAAAATTCTAGAATTATGAGAAGGAACTCCAATAGGAAGAATTATGCCATAATCAATAATCTTTTTTAGCTTCTTCTTCTAAACCATTGTTGCTTGTTTAATGTTGGGAGGATATCTAGCTTGACCATTAGCCTTCCCTTCAATGACAACTCTTTGCATTAGTCTCATAAAGCCCATAAACCGTAATTCAGAAACATGAGTAAGATGCTGAAGCATCTTGTATGACATATTGGTTTGCTTCCCAAGTTGGCACTCTTCATAGATTTTGCCTTCTTCAATCATGAGTTTTGGAAATCCCTTGATAGCATCTTCAAATATGATATCCTCAATGCTCTTAACCTTGGATGAGGGTTGAGAGATCCACATATAACAGTTGTCTTTGGATCCTGAACCCTTCATTAGCACATCTTGATCTTTACTAAAGACAATTTATTTGAACTTGTTGTAGCTTACAATTAGATATTGATCACATAGTTTACTTATGTTGATCAAGTTAGCAATTAATCTTTCTACCAATAACATATCATCAAGACAAGGAAAACCTGGACTAACCAGTTTATGTATGCCTTTGATTCTTCCTATAGCTCCATTACCAAAGTTAACATAATTATTAGAGTATGGCTTTAACTCTTAAAGATAGCTCTTTTCACCAATCATATGCCTTGAACATCCACTATCAAAATACTAATCTTCTCTTGAGGGGACTCTAAGAGATGCATGAGCTATAATACAAATGATACTTTCCTTGGGTCTCTACACTTTCTTTGCTTGAGTTTTCTTCCATTTCCTTTTATTATGCCTTGGTTGAATATAAGACTGAGGATATCCACACAATCTGTAGCAAAAATCTTTTATATGGCCATATCTTCCACAATGGTGACACCTCTAATATGAATTCAAGTTGCCTTTGTTGTGAGGTGACACATGTTGAGCAGGATGCCGGGACATGTGGTTCCTCATCAGAAACTCATATTTCTTTTCAGTAATAACAAACTTATTAGTATGAACTTTGACATTTTTGTTCATGGAACTGTAGTAAAACCTTATAACCTTTTTATCTCCAATTTCTAAGATCTCATCTAACATATCAGTACCATTGTTCAAAATGCAAACATATTTTGTCATATTATCATGTTTAGACTTAAACAATGTGAATTCCTCTTCTAATCCTGCAATGGTTGAGCCAAGCTTCTCCTTTTCCATGAGTAGAACAATTATGGTCTTCTTTTGTTTCAACTATCTCATGCAATATTCCTTCCACTTAGCAATTCTCTATAATTTTAGCTAGCTCTTCTGTTGAGATATCTTCATAATAAGACTCACTACAAGAGTCATATTTTCTAGTAAAGGCTATCATTTTGTTAGCTAAATCTCCTTCACTTTCATAATCAGAATCAGACCAAGTGATTGACAATCCCTTTTTTGTTTCTTTAGAAAGGTAGGGCATTCATATTTTATGTGGCCAAACCCTTCACATTCATGACATTAAACTCTTTTTCTCGGTTATGTTTATCTTTATATTTGTTCTTGCTCTAGGAACTGATGTCTGACCTTTTTTCTAGGACATTTGTCTTCCATTATCTAACTGTCGCACCTCGAAAAATAGGGATACGACTTTTAAGCGAAGCGCGATCGCACGCTCGCAATGATAGACTGAACAGAGTCGCCACCGAACTTTATTTATTCCTAAAAAGGAAAGGGGGAAATATCGATAAAAACCCAAGACAAAACGACAATGATTATGGTCGTCGCAACCAAATCAGGGTTCGGGAGTCGGTTACGCAAGGGGAAGGTATTAGCACCCCTCACGTCCGTTGTATTCAACGAGAACCGTTTAGTTAGTTTCGTTTGAAATGTTAGCTTATGTTAGTCTTCTTAAGTTATTATGAGGGAGAGAATAAAATAGAAGAGAGAAGAAATGTTTTTTTGATTTTTTGACGAATGACTAAACCTAAGTTTTTTATTAGTGGGCCTGACAAGATTTACAAATCCTGCTCCTACGTATCTCAAAAGAGAAATCAAGGCTTACGTAGTTCTGGGTAGAAAAATGTTTGTTTGTTGGTCGATTTTAGCGAAAGCTATATTGTATTAATCGACGAAAACATTGTTTTACCCAAAACAGATGAGGAGTGGACGCATACCACACATCGAACGGATTTATAAATCTACATTCGGAAAAGCGTCACTTATCTCGACTCAACAATCGTGGCCGAAACATTGTTTTGCATCACCTTAAGACAATATATCTTTTATTTATGAAAAATGTTTTTGATTAATCGCACGGCGACGAGAAAAAGTTTGATTGGTTGGATGTATTTTGAGTGATTGCGAGAACTTGGACGAGAGAGATATCCATCTCAAATCCTAGTCTAAGGAGTGCACGGTATACACCATGTTCCATTTCCATCTTATATTGACAAAAGTGTTTAATAAAGATTAAGTATTTTTAGGTTTTATTGAGAAAGGGGTTTGAAGAAACCGCATTGACAATTTTAGACGATGGCGAGAGCTAAGATAAGCAAGGCATCCACCTTGAATCTTAATCTCAGAAGTGCACGGTATACACCATGTTCCATTTCCATCTTTATTGAAAAGGTGTTGAATAAGGATTAAGTATTTTTTGAGTTTTGAAAGACGAATATTTGATGAGAACGAGACATGAGCCTCGGGATCACTCACTCGGGATTCCACTAGAATGCTAGATTCCAATGGTCCTTTTTATTCGAATTATCCAAAAAAAAATCATTAATGGACAACGACCACTTTGTGAGAATCAAATATTCAAAGGGTTACGCCAGAATGCTTGATCCCAACGGCCCTTATTTTGTCCAAGTTAATTATTAAGTGTTTTAAGAGCGCAAGAAAAGAATGAACGGTTAATCCAAAACGTGAGGCTCTGGACGGATTATTCGAGGGTTTCCACCGGAATGCAAGATTCGAATGGTCCTCTTCTTTCGTGTTTAAAAAAAGGAATTTAATCGGGTTGTAAAGATAGTTTGAAAATAAAATTATATTATAGGGATAAAATTAATTTTTACAATTTTATATGTATATCGAATTAATTTTATATATAATCGAGTTCCCACCAGAATGCTAGATTCTAATGGGAGGAAATGGAATTAAATGTCGAAACTATGGAAAGTTAGTAAAATTTAAAATCAGACCAAGTGATTGACAATCCCTTTTTTGTTTCTTTAGAAAGGTAGGGCATTCATATTTTATGTGGCCAAACCCTTCACATTCATGACATTAAACTCTTTTTCTCGGTTATGTTTATCTTTATATTTGCTCTTGCTCTAGGAACTGATGTCTGACCTTTTTTCTAGGACATTTGTCTTCCATTATCTAACTGTCGCACCTCGAAAAATAGGGATACGACTTTTAAGCGAAGCGCGATCGCACGCTCGCAATGATAGACTGAACAGAGTCGCCACCGAACTTTATTTATTCCTAAAAAGGAAAGGGGGAAATATCGATAAAAACCCAAGACAAAACGACAATGATTATGGTCGTCGCAACCAAATCAGGGTTCGGGAGTCGGTTACGCAAGGGGAAGGTATTAGCACCCCTCACGTCCGTTGTATTCAACGAGAACCGTTTAGTTAGTTTCGTTTGAAATGTTAGCTTATGTTAGTCTTCTTAAGTTATTATGAGGGAGAGAATAAAATAGAAGAGAGAAGAAATGTTTTTTTGATTTTTTGACGAATGACTAAACCTAAGTTTTTTATTAGTGGGCCTGACAAGATTTACAAATCCTGCTCCTACGTATCTCAAAAGAGAAATCAAGGCTTACGTAGTTCTGGGTAGAAAAATGTTTGTTTGTTGGTCGATTTTAGCGAAAGCTATATTGTATTAATCGACGAAAACATTGTTTTACCCAAAACAGATGAGGAGTGGACGCATACCACACATCGAACGGATTTATAAATCTACATTCGGAAAAGCGTCACTTATCTCGACTCAACAATCGTGGCCGAAACATTGTTTTGCATCACCTTAAGACAATATATCTTTTATTTATGAAAAATGTTTTTGATTAATCGCACGGCGACGAGAAAAATTTTGATTGGTTGGATGTATTTTGAGTGATTGCGAGAACTTGGACGAGAGAGATATCCATCTCGAATCCTAGTCTAAGGAGTGCACGGTATACACCATGTTCCATTTCCATCTTATATTGACAAAAGTGTTTAATAAAGATTAAGTATTTTTAGGTTTTATTGAGAAAGGGGTTTGAAGAAACCGCATTGACAATTTTAGACGATGGCGAGAGCTAAGATAAGCAAGGCATCCACCTTGAATCTTAATCTCAGAAGTGCACGGTATACACCATGTTCCATTTCCATCTTTATTGAAAAGGTGTTGAATAAGGATTAAGTATTTTTTGAGTTTTGAAAGACGAATATTTGATGAGAACGAGACATGAGCCTCGGGATCACTCACTCGGGATTCCACTAGAATGCTAGATTCCAATGGTCCTTTTTATTCGAATTATCCAAAAAAAAATCATTAATGGACAACGACCACTTTGTGAGAATCAAATATTCAAAGGGTTACGCCAGAATGCTTGATCCCAACGGCCCTTATTTTGTCCAAGTTAATTATTAAGTGTTTTAAGAGCGCAAGAAAAGAATGAACGGTTAATCCAAAACGTGAGGCTCTGGACGGATTATTCGAGGGTTCCCACCGGAATGCAAGATTCGAATGGTCCTCTTCTTTCGTGTTTAAAAAAAGGAATTTAATCGGGTTGTAAAGATAGTTTGAAAATAAAATTATATTATAGGGATAAAATTAATTTTTACAATTTTATATGTATATCGAATTAATTTTATATATAATCGAGTTCCCACCAGAATGCTAGATTCTAATGGGAGGAAATGGAATTAAATGTCGAAACTATGGAAAGTTAGTAAAATTTAAAATCGAAAGCTTAGTGAATTGAATATAATTATTTACATGTGTAAAGGTATGAACATGGATACGAATAACCTAATTATATTAACTAACATACAAAAATCGATTAATCGAATAAAACCCAATATCGAAAAGTCAACCATTAATTAAATCTAAAAGGTAAACGTTTAAAAATCCAAACAACTAAATAACGATTAAAATAAAAATATGAAAGTAACATAAGTAGTAAGAAATTATAAAAATTTAAATGAAATAGTAAGCATAAAAATAAAAAATGGAGATATGCTACTCCCTAGTATCAAACCCATCCCACTAAAGAGAGTGAAACTACTCTCCCTCCACTAGGCCACTTATGGTCATTTGTTATCTTAATGATAACTTGAATATATGAACAGGGATAGCTGAAGGTAGTTTAGAATACAAATTAATTAAAATGAGATGGGCTACTGTTAATGGACCACTAATTAAAATGATGGAGGAATATAAAACGTAACCCTAGCCGCCTGGCTGTTGGGTTGAGATAACCATACATTAATACAATTAACTCCAACAGACAATAGTTAATGGAAAATTGCAAAAAAAAACTAAACGGTCATTTAATTTCTTAAAGAGATTTTAAATGCTCTTAAAATAAATAAAAAGAAAATGAACTGGAAACATGAAACAAATCCAAAGGATTCGTTCGTCTTCCTCACGAAGACAGACCTCTTCCTCTCTCAATCTCTCCTAAAGCAAACACCTTTCCAACTCTTAATCTCTCGTCGTCTCTCAATCGCTCATCTCCTCAAACTTGTACCTCTCAATCGGCTTATACCAACCTCACAACACCCTAAGCGCACAATCGTGACCCTCAAAGAATCAACAAAGGATGCTTACCTTTGTTGCTAGCTTCCAAGAACTCCCACGGTGGCTTTTCGGTGGAAAAAGGTTGTTTTTTCGCTACAGCTCCCTCTCCTCTTCTGGATTTTTCGCCGTCTCCAAGATTGGTTTTTTCGTTTGGAAATTTAGGGTTTGTTCGTGGCCGCCCAGATTTAGGGTTTTTTTTCTCTCCCTCTTGCCTCCACTTCGTCCTTTTTTATACTCACTACCTTAGGGTTTCGGATTGGCCTATGGAGATCAAAAGGGGTCTCTGTGAAATCCCCTTTAGGGTGCTCAGAATTTTGATTGCCCTATTGGATGTTTGGATTCGGAAAAGGTAACTCAAACCTACACTTTCTTCTTTGAATTTTGTCTCAATCCCTTTTGGGATATTTCAAAATTTTACTGCCTTTGCTAATTACCCATGTTTTTACTGTAGTGAAGATTGGTTAAAAACATGAGTAGCTTCGGTTTTCACATGGCCTTGATGGTGCGACTTCATTACGAATTTGTTGCAGATGAATTCGTTATGTTGTTGTTATGGAAGTGCAAGTTGGGTTCTCTTTGTCCGTTATGGTGAAGCCAAGTCCGTAGCAGTGAGTGAAAAGAGAAAACAGGTTGCCTTGGTTCTGAAAAAGGTTAGAGGTTAGTTACTGTAAGTTAGAACTTGTTATCCTCTGTGGTGTAGTCGTATTGATTGCTTTGAAGCTTGTTAATTCCCTGTGGTGTGTTATTGCAGGGGTTAAGCCTTGGTGAAATTGGTGTTTCTAGCCTATTGGTTTTGAAACTATTCATGAAATCCTTGTTTCGACTTTTAATGCTTTGAGGAGGCAAGCATCAGAAAGTATCAAATGATTTTGTTTTTGGTTTGCAGGTTGTTCGATCAAGACTCCTGAGAATAACCCCAGCTGCTGTAATCATATTCACCAGTTTTGAAATGATATACCGTTTTCTAGTTTCACTTTCCCCTTCTGACCCAGAGACTGCATCATATCTCATGCACATATCTAATGTTGGAATTTTGATTCAAGTTTGCAAAACAGAATGCTAACCACTGCGAACTGTAGGATGATTCCGTGATTTATGGTTGCATTGCTTTGACCAATTAGATTCAATGTTGACGCCGATAAGCAGCTTGAGCAATATACTGAGTTGGACTGATTTTGTACTGCTTTTCCTTTGCCATTTGCAGGTTTTACTTGGAATGTGAGTTTGAATATTTGTCATGGCAAGCTGTGTTGTGAGGCAGGTATATGTCATGCTGATGTTACTTATTCTTGTCTTGTGGTTCGATATCCCATGGTGATCTTGCAGGTATGCTCACACTTCTTGCTCTGGTTTTGCAGGGTGTGCACATGGATGGAGAATGGTGAGCCAAAAATTTCCTTTGTTGACTGCATGATGTATGGTTTGTGATGCTTGGTGTTTTTGCCATGAACTGTTTCATTTCCTTGGTTAGAATGCATTGGTTCTGCCCTGTTTTCATAACTGAGTTTGTCACATATGTTGCATAACATGTAACACGATTGCTTGTAAATGGTATTCACAAGATCATGTTGGATGAATGGTTCGATGAACACTTATGCTAGAGCAGTAATAGGTTTCTAAATCCATTGTGAATTAACTTGTTTGAACATGTGACTTGCTTCTGCTTGAACTTCATGGCAATGTGCTAATGCATGGTCGTGACTTGGTTGGTTTTGTAGGTTTGGCGGACATGACCTTGAACATGGGCAATGTTGCTCGCAAATGAAGAAACGTGGTAAAAGCAAACCAACATGACTCTTGGATGATGAATCAAGGAAAGCTGGATGGGATTAGGTCTCAGACGGTCAAGAGGGGTGAGTTGATTGAAAATGTGTTGAAGTTAGTTGTAGGTTAAAGGTTTTGTTAGGAGGAAGAAAATCATGACCCATGGGGGGATTAGGATTAGGTTTGGGATTTATGTGAAACATGGTTATATATTGGTTGTGATTTTGGATGAAATTTGGGAATTGGTTGTAGTGTAGAACATGTAGATTGAAAACTGAATTGGAAATATGAATCGATTCACGTTAGCATAGTTATTATATGTTGAAATTGCTTATGGAGGTGAATGGTAGCTACTGAATGATAATGAATGTCAATGATCTATGATAATGATGAATGTCGTTGATTAGTAATACTGATGATGATGAACAATGAATGCCAATATCATGGTTTTTTGAATGAAAAATCTTAAACTATGGTTCTCTGGGCTTTTGTAGGTGCTTCATGTAAAGGGAACCAGTTTGGGATGCACTATTCAAGGTTATTGGTTAGCTTGGGAATTTCGGCTTGGATGCGGCTACGAAGCGCATTGGATGGCGGGGCTGTTTTGGAATTCTTATGGAGTGCTATGGCCTTGATGATGTTGATTCGCTACTGTTAGAAAAATCATATGTAATGGATTGGGATATATCGAATGTATTGAAATGGTTGGGTAGTGGCTATTGTAATTTGGTTAGATAATATGTAATTGAAAGTGAGTGAAAATTTGAATGGTTTATGTAATATGGTATGGAATCAAATTACAGGAAATTTGGGGAAAATGAAATTGAATGGACAAAGAGCTCCATGAATTTGAATGGTTTATGTAATATGGGTGAAATTGTTTGTAACTTTGGAATTGAGTGGTGGTTTTGAACATGTGAATTGAAATGGTTTACGTATGTTTGTATGGTTATGGTTGTAGTATACCATGACATGTGTTGGAATTTTGAATGGAACCATTGAATTTGAAATGGAAACGAGGTGTATTTGAATTGATTAAATGAATGAATACACATTGGAATTGTTTGGAATTGAAATTGAATAGTTATGGAAAATTTCTATTGAGATTTGTATTATGATTGGAATTACTGGTTTGAACCAAAATTGGGAACTAACTGTGATTGAAAAATTATTGGACATTATTGTTAAATATGAATTTAAACATGAATGTGGATTGATGAGTTAAGATTTTGAGTGTCATACATTGACTTAAAGTCTAGAAATGGTGTAGTGGATTTTGATGGACATGGTTGTTAAAAGGGTTAATAGATAAATGGATATTTGGTTATAAAAATAGATATGGATTTTAGAAATAATCCAAGACTAATCTAAATGTCAATTTAAAATCAAAAACCAATCAAACCAATTAAAATCAAATTAATCTATAATTTGTTAAAATTAATTTGATATCAATTCTAACATTTATTTAAAAATTAAAATCAATTAGAGTTTGAATCATTAGTAAAAAAAACAATTAAGATTAAATTGAAATTTGAAATTAGACTTAATTTGAAATTAAAATCAAATTGAAAATTAAAAAGTCAAATAACTTAAATTAGAATCCATTTTGTAATTAAAAGCACCATGATCGAAAAGGCCTAGATAATGACCAATGTTTATCAAAATCGAGACAATATGGATTTGGGAATGGACGGTTGACTTTGGTCAACTAATTGACCAGAAAGTCAACGATTGACCTCAGACGTGAATTAGGGTTTATATTAAAATGAATGCATGATGCATAGTGGATGAATGCAGATGGATCTAAAATCGGGGTATGACACTAACCAACCTTCTCAAGGATGTGTTGAACTTTCTTCCAATAAGAGTTATATCATCTGATAGGGTTTCACTTTGATCTTAATCCTCTTAAGAGTTGGATACAAAGGTAATTTTCTTGTTCTTCTTTTCAGGTATATCACTTATAGCAATCTCAAAATTTTGTAAAGAATCAATGAGTTCATCAACTTTCATGTTGTTTAAGTCTTGGGCTTCTTCAATAGTAGTTACCTTCATATCAAATTTGTTAGGCAAGGATCTAAGGATTTTTTTGACCAGCTTCTCTTCTAATATTTTCTCTACCATGGAAAGTGAGTTGTTGGCTATATCATGAAGACGAATGTTGAAATCAGGTATGGACTCATCTTCCACCATTCTTATATTTTCAAACTTAGTTGTAAGAAGTTGCAACCTTGACATATGCACTTTGGATGTGACTTCATGAGAACTCTTGAGAATTTCCCAAGCATATTTGGCTTTAGTACATGTGTTAATCAATATAAACATGTTCTTGTCAACACCATTGAAAACAACATTCAAATCTTTGTCATTAGCAAAAGCTTCATCATATTCATCTTTGGACCAATCAGCTTCAGGCTTTAAGCTTGTTGAACCATCTTGAGAAGTAATCACATGATGTTTCTAACCTTTAATCGTAGCCTTCTAAGTCTTGTTGTCTATGAATTTAAGAAAGGCAGTCATCTTAGCTTTCCAGTAATCATAATTGGTGTCATCCAAAACAAGTGGTTTGTTGATAGACCTTATATCCTTTGTGTTGTCCATATGAATAGAAAGCATTTCCCCGAAGCTCACCCAAATAGAATAGGGTTCCTGCTCAGATGCCAATTGAAATTTTGTTCCTCATGGGACAGATGTTGGACCATATGTTTGAGACAACTTGTACAACTTGTTAAACTAGTTGTAACACAATATGACAACAATAAAGAAACAAAGTAAAACAATAAAGATCACAAGAGAATTGGTTACCAAGTTTGGTTCAAACAACACGTTGAAGGTGAGAAAAACAAGAAAGGGGGGGTTTGAATTGTTTTGGAAAATAAGCGCTTTTTCAGACAAAGACCACACAAGGAATTTATACTGGTTCGCTTATAACACAAAGCTACTCCAGTCCACCCGGCCAAGGTGATTTCGCCTTCAACAAGGACTTAATCCACTATTCTTGAAAGATAGTTTACAACCAACGTCTAAGAGAAGGATCTCTTAGTCCTCTCAAGTATACAGACTGCGCAGAGTCACTTGAGGAAATAAAACAATAGATAAAAAGACAATGTAATCTAGAGTGCTTCTAGAATAAGCAAAGTATTACAACAGTAAGATCAAAAGAATGTTTCACGTTCTAAGCAAAAGCTTCGTGAAAGATTGAGAGAGAGAGAGAGAGAGAGTAAAACGTTTATTGCGTTGGTATCTCTCAATGCTGATTGCTGTCCTTTATATAGGAGTGAAAGGACCGTTGAAATTGATGGCAGATAATTTGTCTTGAATAGGAATAAATGCCATAATTTCTGTTGTTTCTTGCCAAAAATAACTTTGTCTCCCTGAATAACTTCTTCCCAAAATAGATTCTTTCCATTTAAGTTTGAGGTTGACGTTACTCTTTTGAGTTAGGAAACCCATTATCAGAGTCTGCGTGATTCTGGGAATCTTGGAATCTTGCTATGATGATTCGGAGCTTCTGATGTTGATCTTTTAGAGTTCTGATGACATCTTCAGATGACGCTGAGAGCTTCTTGAAGTGATATATCGTTGTTCAGATTCAGAACTTCTGGAGTGTACTCCTTCTTCAGATGCTTCTGATATTCTGCTGTTTTGCTCAGAGTTAGAACTTTCTTGAGCGTGTTATCTGCTTCAGATGCTTCTGATCTTCAGGTAGTTTGTATCTGATATGATTCTGTATCTGATGACGTAATCAGATTCCTTTCTTTTTGTTTAGAGTCCTGCACACTTAGAAACTTTTCGTTAGAGTGCCATTTTTGGTTTCATCCTTTGTTATCATCAAAATCTTGGAATCTGTTGTAGAACAATTTTTGTTCTTACAATCTCCCCCTTTTTGATGATGACAAAACAAACTCAAATAGTAGATGAAACATAAAAAATCAGATCAGATCAGATAGAAGTGGGCTCCCCCTGAGATAGGTTAGGGAGTTCAGAAGTTCTTACTAGAGCTTCCAAGCAATGAGGTTTCTCGATACCTTCTGCAATTTCTTAAGTCCAGTGTTAGATGAATTTATTTTTAAGAATTAGTATGTTGCAGAGTGCTTAAGGTATTAGGCAATATTTCATCAGAGCTATATTTGATTTCTCCCCCTTTTTGTCAGAATCAAAAAGACTTAAACAAATATCCAAGAAAAAAAAACATTATATTCAGATAATAGAACATCAGAGACAATGGCAAGAAAGCAAACAAACAAACATCAGAACAAGGAAAACAAAGCAACAGATAAAAGATCCTAAGTGCCTAAGGGTTGGGAGGAGGAGGCATTCTCTGAAGCAGTTGAGCCAGCATGTTCTGAATGTTGTCGTTGACGGTGTCCTATTTGTCCATTCTGGCTCTGAGTTCCTTCTGGTCTTTCTGAAGTTCTTCAAGTGTCTTGAGAACCATGGGAATGACAGAAGAGGACTCCCCCTGAGTCAGAGCACTCTGTTCTTCAGCAGCTCTGGCTTCAGCTTCTGCGGCTGCCTTTGCTTCAGCTTCAGCAGCAGCGTCAGCTAGAGCTTTGGCCTCAGCTTCCTTGGCCCTTTGGATTTCTGCTTGTCTAGCTCTCTCTTCTTCTTGTCTTCTGGCTTCTTCTTCAGCTTCTCTGGCAAGTCTCTCCTGTAGTCTTGCCTCAGCATCTCTGATGAAGTCGTTTCTGACTTGCTCAGAGATGTGTTTCAGTTTGAAAGCCTCAGACGTCATCCAGCCAATGACTCTGTTCCAGTGTGTCCTTACAGAGTCAGGATCATCACTGATGCCAGAGTTAATGGTCAGAGACTTGACCTTTTGTACCGAAGCCCCTGCGAACAGCATTATGGCTTCCTCTAGGGTAGGCAGGGAATGTTCAGGTTCAGATGTTTGGGGTGGAGAGGATGGAGGGCTTAGGTTAAGTGTTAGAGGTTCAGGTTCAGCGGAAGTGTCTTGAGGGGTGATGTCAGAGGGTTGGAGGTCAGAGGGTTGAGCTTCAGAAGGTGTGTTGGTTGGTTGTTCTGGGGGTGGTGAAGTTACTGCAGGTTCTGGTGGAGGTTGTTGTGGTTGTTGAGTGTTATGGTTTAGAGAATAGAGGTGGGCTAGAGTGGGAGAAGCGGGGTCAGAAGGTTCTGGGTCAGAGGAGAGGATAAGGTAGGGAGGTGATTCTGGGGCTGAAGATGAAGAGGTGGTTTGATTGAGTTCTTCAGCTTCGGATGTAGGTAGGGATGTATGGGCGAGATTAAATTTGGGTAGAGGTTGTGAGGTTCTGGTTGTAGAAGGTGGGGTGTCAGAGGGGGTGCAGACAGGTGTTGGGAGAGGAGTAGAGGAAGCCAACAGTGGTTCAGAGGGAATAGTAGGGGCAGACATACCAGAAGTTTCTTGCAGAGGCGCTGAAGGTCTTGATTCAGATGTTTCTCCTAGCCTTGCTTTCTTTGCTTTTGAAGACTTCTTTTCAGATGGACCTCTTTTGAACTTGACGAAGTCTGATTCTGAATCTAGCATGTCGTCTAGTCTGAAATCTGAGATGTCTACTCCTTCATCCTTCAGACGTTGGAGATAGTGGAGGATAGCTTCTCTGGGTTCATTCTTGAAAAATCTTGCGAGACCATGTGGTAGCTTCCTCTGATCTTTTAAAGCGTCCCAGGAGGTGTCCAGCGTAGGTTTGACTTGAATCTTTTTCAGAATCCCCATGCTCTTCAGATTTCTGGAGTTCAGAGGCCTTCCAGTATCTATTGCCAAGTCTTCCATGAGTTTGTTCTTCTCCAGATGGTCTACGAGCCCATTTTCTATTAATACGTCAGAGAGAAGTCTTCCCAGAGGGATGTAGGCTCTGGGTTTCATGTGGTTTCTGGTCTCCCGTACGGAGTCTCTGAGATATTTGAAGAGTAGTGCTGGGAGGCAGAGCTTCAAACCCTTGTGAATGCAATACAGAATGCACTTCTGATCTGTATTGATGTAGTTAGAGGAGTTTGATGCTGGGCGGTGATGAATGGTTCCCAGAATGATCTTGAGCCATACCCGGAGGTTCTGATGAAGTTCTTTGTTCTTTGATGGATTTCCTTCTGTGTTGAGTTTGAAGATAGTGGGTTGATTTCCTGAGCAATGTACCTTGACCTAGGGTTGATGTCGTAGATCCTTCTTCCTCCAGTTTTCTCCATGTTCAGTAATGAAGCAATTGAATTTTCAGTAATCACTATTTTTACCCCCAGAACGTAGGAGACGATGAAGTGGTCGTCAGTGTCAGCAAACCTCCAGAATTCCTTGATGAGGTATGGGTAAACAGGACCATAAAGGCGTTGGAAATAGTTTTCCCAACCTTGTTTACGGATTTCTTCAGTAAGGTCTACTCCATTCCTCTTCATGTTGTTGAAATCCACAAGAGATTCACACAAAACTTCCAGTTTGTCGAAAGGAGTTGCAAGATTGATGTGAGGCTCACGATCAAGAACATGAGGTTCCTTGTACACTGGTGTAATAGTTACGCCTGTAACTGTTGGAGTGGGAATGCTTGTGCTTTGGACTGTGTTGCTGGATTCCATTTGTTAAGAATAGTTGAAAACTGATTGTTGTTGAGCATCCATTGTTGATGAAGAATGAGGTGAAGATGAACTGCTTGCAGAAATGCTTCAGAGAACTAGTTTGAGAAAGTGAGTGAGAGTGAAGTGTGTGTGAAGTGTGAGAAGAGTGTTTAAATACCCTAAACAAAACGCATGCAAAACGACACACAAATCAGCGTTAGTACAAAAACCAAGATAGCACGCTTAGAGGGAGAAATGATTATGGCTCATTAATGAATGTCTAATCCCAACAGAATGCACACTGCTCGAGGAGATCTCAAACGTCTGCCCTTTGAATTTCTTCTGGACAGCTGTCTAGAAGTTCCAAGGTTAGACGCTAAGTGCTCCACGTGGTTTGATGTATCTGATCTTCAAGAATACCAAAGGATTGGTTCCTGGAGATTTCTTAACTCAGATATCTTCTTAACTTGGTAGAAGTATCAGAGTCAGAGGCAGAATCTCATTTGTTTTTGTCAGAGTCTCATTTTACATTTTCAGAGGCACAATTTATTCAGGGCAGTTTTGAATGTTCAGATTTTCTAAGATAAAAAGAAATTTATCTTCAGCTAAAGGCTTAGTAAAGATATTTGTCCATTGATGATCTGTATCAATGAACTTCAATGTTATTATCCCTTTCTGAACATAGTCTCTGATAAAATGATGTTTTATTTCAATGTGCTTAGCTCTGGAGTGTAAAATGGGATTCTTACTTAAACAAATGGCAGCAGTATTGTCACAAAAGATAGGAATGTTACTCTCGAAGATTTGCAGATCTTCTAACTGATTCTTCATCCAGAGCATCTGAGTTGTGCACAGTGATGCTGAGATGTATTCTGCTTCTGCAGTTGATAGAGCGATAGTTGACTGTCTTTTGCTGGCCCAGGATATCAGATTGTTTCCTAGGAGCTGGCAGTTTCCAGATGTGCTTTTTCGTTCCAGTTTATCTCCTGCATAATCTGCATCACAGTAACCCGAAAGTCTATACTCTGATGTTTTCTCATACATCAGGCCCAGGTTAGGAGTTCCTTTCATATATTTGAGAATTCTCTTAACTGTTGTTAAGTGAGTTTCTCTAGGATCTGATTGGAATCTGGCACATAGACAAACACTAAAGAGAATATCAGGTCGAGTAGCAGTCAGATAGAGAAGAGAGCCTATCATACCTCGATAGAGCTTCTGACAAACCTTTTTACTTACTTCTTCCTTTTCAAGAATGCATGTTGGATGCATGGGAGTTTTTGCAGAGTTGCATTCAGCCATGTCAAATTTCTTCAGAACGTCTTTTATATATTTGCTTTGATGAACGTATGTGACTTCTGAAGTTTGGTTAATTTGAATTCCTAAAAAGAACTTTAGTTCTTGCATTAAGCTCATTTCAAATTCTGCCTGCATTAACTCAGAAAATTCTTGACAAACAGAGGCGTTAGCAGAACCAAAAATAATATCATCAACGTATACCTGGCATATCATGAGATCATTGTTAAGGTTCTTACAGAAGAGTGTGGAGTCAACTTTCCCTCTGATAAAATTGTGTTCCAGAAGAAAATTACTTAGACGTTCATACCAAGCTCTGGGAGCTTGTTTAAGTCCATATAAAGATTTTTTAAGTTTAAAAACATGTTCTGGAAAATTTGGATTTTCAAAACCTGGAGGTTGGTTGACATACACTTCTTCTGATATATAACCATTAAGGAATGCACTCTTGACATCCATTTGATATAATTTAATAGAATGATTAATGGCAAAAGATACAAGAAGACGAATAGATTCTAACCTTGCGACTGGAGCAAAGGTTTCATTGTAGTCAATACCTTCTTGTTGACTGTAACCTTGAGCAACCAGTCGAGCTTTGTTTCTGACGACTTCTCCTTTCTCGTTCAGCTTGTTTCTGAAAACCCATCTGGTTCTAATGATGTGAGTGCCTCTGGGCTTAGGAACAAGATCCCAGACATCATTCTTTGTGAATTGATCAAGTTCTTCTTGCATGGCTGAAACCCAGTCGTTATCTTGAAGTGCTTCATCACAGGACGTAGGCTCGATCAGAGACACTAGTCCTAGAGGAGTATCTTCAGAGGTCCTGAAGGTAGATCTGGTTCTGACAGGTTCGTCCTTGTTGCCCAGAATCAAATCTTCAGATACGTTGGTGCGACTTTTAGCTTTCTTTGGGATTACTGGGGAATTAATTTCCTCAGAATTCTGAGTGGCAGTGGCTTCTGGAGCTTTATCAGATCCTGCAAGAGTGATTTCTAAATCTGCAAAAATTTCAACTAGCTTTGACTTTTCAGGGTCAAGCTTATCGTCAAATCTGACATGAATTGATTCTTCCACAATTTTGGTTTCTGTATTGTATACTCTGTAGCCTTTAGAGCGTTCTGAGTATCCTAACATAATACCTTTCTGTGTTTTGGAATCAAACTTGTTCAGATGTTCTTTAGTGTTTAAAATAAAGCAATAACATCCAAATGGATGAAAATATGAAATGTTTGGTTTCCTTCCTTTACACAGTTCATAGGGAGTCTTTTCCAGAATAGGTCTAATTGAGATTCTATTCTGAATGTAACACGCTGTATTTACAGCTTTTGCCCAAAAGTGCTTAGCCACATTAGTTTCGTTGATCATAGTTCTGGCCATCTCTTGGAGTGTCCTATTCTTCCTCTCTACAACTCCATTTTGTTGTAGAGTTCTAGGGCAGGAGAAATCATGGGATATTCCATTAGAGTCAAATAATTCCTCAAAGGATTTATTTTCGAATTCCCCACCATGATCACTTTTGACTCTGATGATTTTAGAGTCAAAATCTTTTTGCACTTTGGAACAGAAACTAGTGAATACAGAGTGAGACTCACTCTTGTGTTTTAGGAATTTCACCCATGTCCAGCGAATGAAATCATCAACAATGACTAGTCCATACTTCTTTCCATTGGCTGATGTTGTTTTCACAGGACCAAATAAGTCAATGTGGAGAAGTTCCAGAGGCTTAGAGGTAGTAACAATAGTTTTCTTTTTGAAAGATGTTTTTGAAAATTTTCCTTTCTGACATGCTTCACATAGAGCATCTGAAGAAAACTTCAGTTTAGGTAGGCCTCTGACCAACTCGAGTTTATTTAGCTGAGATAGTTTTCTCATGCTAATGTGGCCCAAGCGTCTATGCCATACCCATTGCTCTTCGTGAACAGACATCAGACATTTCACATTTTGTTCTTTTAAATCAGAAAGATTAATTTTATAAATATTGTTTTTCCTCTTGCCTGTGAATAGGACTGAACCATTGTTTTGATTTATGGCTTTACATGTTTTTTGATTGAAGATCACGTCATAACCGTTATCACTTAATTGACTTATGGATAACAAATTATGCATTAATCCTTCTACGTAAAGAACATCAGATATAGAGGGAAGAGTACCATTACCAATAGTTCTGGAGCCTCTGATCCTTCCTTTCTGATCTCCTCCGAAGCCTACAAATCCAGCGTCTTTAAGTTCCAGGCTTTGGAACATAGACTTTCTTCCCGTCATGTGTCGCGAGCATCCAGAGTCCAGGTACCATGACTGGTGTTTGAACTTTGCTGCATAGGATATCTGCAACATAAACAATCTTATCTTTTGGTACCCAGAGTCTCTTGGGTCCTTTCTGATTAGTTTTCCCAGAGTTTCTTATAACTTTGGGTTTTCTAGCATTTTCAAATTTTTGTTCTTGTGTGTGTGTGTAGTGATATGAAAATGGAGATTTGAGTTGGTCACTAGTAGAAGTTTTATCTTCCTTAGGATCGTACCCAATTCCCTTTTTATTGTTTTGACTGACTCCATAAATCATGGATGCCATAACACTCCTTCCTATCCCATTTTTGAGAAATTCTTGAAAGGCTTCTTCATATTTATAAATTATTGTATTTGAAGTCTGTGGAGCTTGAGATAACGCTTCTTCCAGTTCTAAACGATGTTTAGTTGCTCCATCTCTTTGTAATGTTAAAGATCTGATTTCATCTTCTAGTTTTAGAATTGTCATCTCAAGTTTGCCACATTCTTCAAATTTTGCTTCAAGACAGCCTTTTATTGCCTTAAACTTTTGTTTTAATTTCTGATATGAGCTAAGAGTTTCTGACAAGCATGATTCTAGATCAGATCGAGAGAGTTCAGAAAATACCTCTTCAGATTCTTCATCTGAACTGTTCCTGGATGTGGTAGCCATGAATGCCATATTTTCCTGTTCATCCGAGTCAGATTCTGATGGGTCAGATTCGCTATCATCCCAGGTAACCATTAATCCTTTCTTTGTCCTGAAGGTATTTTTCTTGAAACTTTCTTTTCTGGAACTGTCTTTCTTTAGCTTGGGGCATTCATTCTTGTAGTGACTTGTTTCTTTACATTCATAACAAGTAATATCTTTGTTAGTTTTACCTTTTGAGGTTGATTCTGATCGATCCCCTCTGGTCTTGGTCTTCTGAAGTTTTTGTTCCTCTTTTTCCAGAGTTGTTTAACTCTTCTGGTCAGGAGGGACAATTCTTCTTCATCATCAGAATCTTCCAGTTCAGAGTCATCACCGTCTTCTGTTTCAGCCTGGAATGATTTGGTTCTGTCAGATTTGTGTCTTTCAGATCTGGACTTTAATGCTACAGACTTGTTCTTCTTCTGAGGTTCATCTTCCTCTAGTTCTATCTCATGGCTTCTGAGGGAACTGACAAGCTCTTCAAGACTGATATTGTTCAGATCCTTAGACAGCTTCAGAGCAGTGACCATGGGTCTCCACTTCTTTGGTAAGCTTCTGACTATCTTTTTGACGTGGTCTGCAGTAGTGTACCCTTTGTCTAGAACTTTGAGACCTGCAATAAGAGTTTGGAATCTAGAGAACATTACCTCTATGGCTTCGTCATCCTCCATTTTGAAGGCTTCATATTTCTGGATAAGCGCCAGAGCCTTTGTCTCTTTGACTTGAGAGTTTCCTTCATGAGTCATCCTCAGAGAGCCAAGGATGTCTTTTGCTGTTTCTCTGTTAGTGATCTTTTCATACTCGTTATAAGATATAGCGTTGAGAAGAATGGTTCTGGCCTTGTGATGATTTTTGAAGACACGCTTCTGATCTTCTGACATCTTACTTCTGGGAACTTCAACTCCATTTTCTGAGACGGGAGGTTTGTATCCATCTGTGACAATGTCCCAGAGATCAGCATCATAGCCTAGAAAGAAACTTTCAATTCTATCTTTCCAGTAGTCGAATTTTTCTCCATCAAAGACAGGAGGTTTAGCATTGTAGCTGTCTCTTTCATTTGTGTGGGCCATAGTTTTTCTCGTTCTGGATCTCTCTACACTATTAAGTGTTTGATTAGAAAATCAATAACAGAGCCGAAGCTCTGATACCAATTGAAGGTGAGAAAAACAAGAAAGGGGGGGTTTGAATTGTTTTGGAAAATAAGCGCTTTTTCAGACAAAGACCACACAAGGAATTTATACTGGTTCGCTTATAACACAAAGCTACTCCAGTCCACCCGGCCAAGGTGATTTCGCCTTCAACAAGGACTTAATCCACTATTCTTGAAAGATAGTTTACAACCAACGTCTAAGAGAAGGATCTCTTAGTCCTCTCAAGTATACAGACTGCGCAGAGTCACTTGAGGAAATAAAACAATAGATAAAAAGACAATGTAATCTAGAGTGCTTCTAGAATAAGCAAAGTATTACAACAGTAAGATCAAAAGAATGTTTCACGTTCTAAGCAAAAGCTTCGTGAAAGATTGAGAGAGAGAGAGAGAGAGAGTAAAACGTTTATTGCGTTGGTATCTCTCAATGTTGATTGATGTCCTTTATATAGGAGTGAAAGGACCGTTGAAATTGATGGCAGATAATTTGTCTTTAATAGGAATAAATGCCATAATTTCTGTTGTTTCTTGCCAAAAACAACTTTGTCTCCCTGAATAACTTCTTCCCAAAATAGATTCTTTCCATTTAAGTTTGAGGTTGACGTTACTCTTTTGAGTTAGGAAACCCATTATCAGAGTCTGCGTGATTCTGGGAATCTTGGAATCTTGCTATGATGATTCGGAGCTTCTGATGTTGATCTTTTAGAGTTCTGATGACATCTTCAGATGACGCTGAGAGCTTCTTGAAGTGATATACCGTTGTTCAGATTCAGAACTTCTGGAGTGTACTCCTTCTTCAGATGCTTCTGATATTCTGCTGTTTTGCTCAGAGTTAGAACTTTCTTGAGCGTGTTATCTGCTTCAGTTGCTTCTGATCTTCAGGTAGTTTGTATCTGATATGATTCTGTATCTGATGACGTAATCAGATTCCTTTCTTTTTGTTTAGAGTCCTGCACACTTAGAAACTTTTCGTTAGAGTGCCATTTTTGGTTTCATTCTTTGTTATCATCAAAATCTTGGAATCTGTTGTAGAACAATTTTTGTTCTTACACACGTATGTATGGAAGGCACTCTAGCCAAGAAAGGAAATTCAGTCTTTGACAGAATTAGTACAAAGTACCTTATATGAAAAAGCTCCTTTTTCAATACCCCTCTTCTTAATTCTACCCTCAGTGTATTTCTATTCTGGACTCCCCATAAATATGATAATCACCTCTCACTTTCTCACAATCACTAACCCTAGTGATCAATAACAATAACCAAACTGATCAATTTTGATTTATAACTCAACTACATAAACCATCTACTATGCCTTATGATAGGAATGAAGCAGTAGTATGGTGTACAGTTAACAAGAAGCAAAGGCCCGGCAAAAAACACAAATAAAACCCAAGCTTTTTTCCTTCAAGACGTGTGACTGAGTCTCTCTATATAGAAATCCATAGCTGGGTTTTTTCTCCATGGATTTTGGCATTTATCTCATCCATATATTATGGATATTCATTTAGGATTTGTCCCACAAAAATAGCTCCTCAAAAGATTTGATTTGATTTGAATTCAAATATAAATCTCCTTAATTTGAATTTAATTAAACAGTCAAATAAATCAGATTTCTATAAGATATCAACAACCCTTGTTGCACAAGACATTTGAAGAACATGTGCATACAACAGTAAATGTGTCATGCATACTAGAACCACGTGCTGGAACATATGTTCCCACATGTGACTTTCTTCATAGAAGCAGTTGGGACTATAGGTATCATACCATCTAGAACATCATGTCCAGCATGTTTTCATACCATGTTGTTTTGCATAATGTAGCCAACCCAAAAAGGAACAATAAGATTATTCAAATTTTCTTTGAAACTTGTTACCTAAAATTACGCCATTCCCTATATATAGAGAGGATAAGGATAATTGTTTCGCTATCTTTCAGTCGTAAAATGCGGAGGACTGTTGGATGCATTTAAGATGAAAATCTCATGCAGCGAGGTGCAGGATAGTCTTACGATAAGGCTTAGATTCAGGAAGTGTGACTTTATGGTCGGTTGATATGTCTCAACCCATAGTAGCCTATCTTTGGGTGGCCAGTTCGAAGGAGATATGATCGTCCTAGAAGAAATTTCATTGTAGTCTTCATGAGCTTGCACAATTTGGGAAAGGTATTAAAAGAATACATTTTGACAATGGTAAAGAATTTTTCAATCACAATTGTAACATCTTTTCCAGTAAGCAAGGCGTCATCCATGAATTTACATGTGTTGTCACGCCACAACAAAATGGCTTCAAATAAAGAAAAGTAGTCACTTGCTTAAAGTCAATCGAGCTCTTCTCTTTCAAAATCATATTAGGGTGAAACATTTTTTTACCAGTGCATATTAATTAATCGAATGTCATCTTGTATTATAGGTAATGTTATTCATGTTAAATTTATCATCTCACTTTTTTCCTTTTGCTTTTATGTTGCAGGGTCTCGAATCTCGAGTATTTTGTTAGGTTACTTTTTTTATGTCTAAAACTAACAACTAACTAAGTCGGATTCGAGTGCTCTTAGATATGTCTTTGTGGGTTATCCTTCTAAAATAATAGGGTATAAATGTTATCATTCTCCTAGTCATAAGTGCTTTATTTATAAAGATGTCACATTTCATAAAAAGTTGTCTTACTTCACTCGTTCTTAGCCTCAGGGGAAGAGAAAGAATAACTTCAAATATGAGTTTAAGTTTATGAGCCTTAGCCATAACTTCCCTAATGTACCTGAGTGTACTACTGAGCATGAGTTATATCCTATTGTGAGTGAACATATCCTAGTCATAATCCTGAATCTACATTTAGTCCTATTTGTGTTCCTCCAGTGTCTTCTATTCTTTATGAACAAGCACCTTCGTCACCAATTATTGTGTATCAAGGAAAAAGTAAATTTGATCTTCTCTAGAAACAACTTCAATCGCCTGAACTAGAGGTAAATATTGAAAATGATTCTCCTATTAGTGATTCTCAAATTCCTAATACTTATGATATTGATTTTAATGATTTACCTATTGCGTTGAGAAAAGATAAAAGATCTTGTTTTTCTAAATATAGATATCTTATTTCTCAATATGTCTCCTCTAAATATCTTTTCACATAGTATCAAAATTTTATTGCAGCTATTAATTCTATAAGAATCCAAACATTTGTTGAAGAAACATTAAAATATAAAAATTGGACCCAAGATTTGAGTGAGGAAATGAAGGCTCTTGAGAAAAATGGTACTTGGAAAATTATTGAGAGGCAAGAAGTCAGTTGGATGAAAATTGATCAATAGTGTAAAGTACAAGTTAGATGTCACCCTTGATTATTACAAGGCGTGACTAGAGGAAAAGGTTATACTCAAACATATGGCATAAACTACGAGGAGACATTTGTATCAGCGACAAAGGTGAATATTGTTTAAATCTTACTATCTCCTGCGGCTTATTCTGGATAGGATTTACAACAATTTGATGTTAAAAATGTGTTTTGCATGAAACCTTAGAGGCAGAATTGTATATGGAGATTTCACTCAGTCTTAGTACTACAGGTAAAAAAAAATAAGGTGTGTCGATTGAAGAAGGCCTTATATAGACTAAAATAGTCCCCTGATTCATGGTTTGCAAGATTGACATAGGCAGTGTTGTGTTTGGACTATAAGCATATCCAAGGAGATCACAATCGATTTCTTAAACATACACAAGGAGGAAGTCATATTATACATCTTATTTATGTTGACGACGTTGTTATTACAGGATATCATTTGAGTGAGAGACAATTTCTTAAAAAGATATTATCAGCAGAATTTGAAATGAAGGACCTTGGAGTACTCAAGTGCTTCTTTGGAATTACGGTAACCCATTCAAATAAATGTTTTTTATATCTCGGAGAAAATATGTAGTTGATCTTTTGAAGTAAATAGAAAAACTTGAACGAAAACCTACTAGTGTTCCTATTGAAAAAAATGATAAGATGGTTTATGAGGAGAAAAAGGTCAAAGTTGACAAGGGTCGATATCAGAGGTCAGTGCGAAAGTTGATTTACTTGGCACACATTAGACCGAATTCAGTATATGCAATCAATATGGTTCATTCATGATCAGATGGTGAGACACTTACAGATGCTTGATCATGCTCTACAATATCTCAAAGCCATTAGGGAGGCTTACACAGATGTTAATTATTCAGGTCCATCGAGTGATAGAAGATTTACTTCAGACTATTATTGTACCTTCTTATGTTAAAACCTTATTCCTTGGAGGAGTAAGAAGAAAAGCGTAGTTGCTCGATCAAGCGCTGAAGCATAATCCAGAGTTATGACATTAGGAGTTTGTGAACTATTATGGGTGAAATAAGTGCTAGAAGATTTGAAGATACAGTGTGAATGTCCTATGAAGTTATTTTGCAACCATAAATCAGCCATCAGTTTTACATATAATTTGGTTTAACATGACAAGATAAAACACATTGGCGTTGACCAATATTTCATCAAAGAAAAATTAGATAATGTATTAATAAATAACACCTATATACCTTATGGGCATCAGTTGGTAGATGTGTTAACAAAATGTCTACTGATAAAACAATTCAACCAACTTACTTGCAAGATTGTAATGATTGATATCTATTCACCAGGTTGAATGGGAGTGTTGAAAATATTAACATTTTTAGTTATTTTATTTTATTAGTATAAAACCCATTAAATAATCCCATTAGATTTATATTTATCTCTATTTAAGCGAGTACGTCATTGATTGTAATCTGCAAGTGTTTTGTTTTGATCTTCTCACCTTCTTCTCATATGTTCTTTCTCTTTGAGAGTCTCTACCTGTAAAAACACGTTAATGTCAAAGTAAGGATAAGTGTATGCAGATACAAAGTAATAACTTGATTGAATTATCATACATTTGAGGTATATGGAGTGGTTGGACTCATGCACTTAACATAGTTATTATTTCCACTAAGGTGATCTCTAAGAGACCTAAGGGACATGAATGACATTTTTTATGCTAACAAAATCCAAGATAAATGCTGGTACTTATCTTGTTTGAATATGCTTAGTATATATTAAACAATGTGAGCGCATCAGTTTTTTTTAGATGTTTGATTTGTAGGTGTGTTACTTTTTAGGGATGACTGTTAATGGTGCAACCAATGACTCATTTTCATTATGAAAAGTTAAAGGCAATATTTCTTACAAAGAATACAAAGATGAGTCCACTTATATATGGAAAAGAAAAAGAAGTAAAAACAAAGATAACTTGTGATACAAGCAAAGGCAATGTCTAACAATAACCTCATGGTAGATTATTGTGTTGTGCCTTTCTTTTATATTGAGGTGAGAACCTATCATCTCCTATTACTTTGGCCCTCATTATAGGGCATGTTATATTCTTCTTAAGGTTTAATTTTTTTTATGTGAACTATACTATTTGAGTTCTTCTTAAGAATATTCCTCGTAGACTCTTAGCTATTTTAATAGAGTTTAAAAAGTTTTGAAAATTTAAAAAATATATATTTTTAGAGATGAGGTTTCATCCTAATGTTGTACCACTGAACTTCTTAGACTTGGAGCTAATATGTGAGATTGAAGTGTAAGAATTTTCTAAAGTTTTTATAATGTTATTTTATATTCTCGTGATTCATGTTTATGTCACATTACATCGTGAATGTGAATACTGATTTTTATTGGAAATTCTCTACTGTAAGATGTGATGTGATGGCATTGATGTCGAGCATCTCCTTGGAGGAAATTGTAAATAACTTTGTGTTTTGTTTTAGGCATCTAATAAGTTATTCTTTCATAGAATTTAATGTTGACCAAGTGATTTCGAATACAAAATGTGGTGAATTGTGATATAAAACAATTTTACAATTTTAAACGGATTTTAAGTTTGACTTTAAGAATATGGGCATGGCATGAAAAGAGGTAAAAAAAGAAGAAGAAAAAAGTAAATAGAACTTACAAATAAAAACACATCAGGTTTTATCTTGATTTTGCCCAAAATCATGAGCCATACATTCATTTCTAAGGAGTATCTCTTGAGTTTTCCATTATCATATAGTTTTTACAATAATATCAGTCCACAAACTTGTTACAACAAGATTTTATCTTAAGTTCAATTTGCAAGATTTGTTATTAAAATATCAGAATCAAGAGGACAATCATCTCTAGTTTATAGTTACATATCACAAACGATTTACACAAGATAATTCTACTTAAACTTTTGCTCTCTTAACACTAAAAATAGTATTTAAGTTAATATGAAAATTTAGAAGAACATATGAGTGAGTAGAATAGATATTATTTCAGGTTTCTTGTATGTTTTTAAATGAGCACAAGAAAGGAAAATATTTTTGGTCGAATCAGCATCATAATCGATTAGATAATGACTCCAATAGATTATGACCAAGAAATATATAAAAGATTTTATTGGATCTGAACCATAATCGACTAAAAAATTTAGTTAACTGATTATTGGACGAGTTCGTCCCATATTCTATTAGATAAGTTTCATGATCGATTAAAGGGTGTGTTTTCTCTTCATAATTGATTAACCAAACTTCGGTTTGAAAAAGCTTGGCTCAACTTATGATATTTTTTAATAGATTTTGAAAAGGCTTTGACGCATTTTAGAATATTTTTTATTGTACGAGTGTGTGTGTTTGTGCGCGTGTGGGTTAGGTATACTATTTCAGTATTTTAAAAGCATATATTTAATTTAACATTTGATCATATAAAAGAATAAATAAATAGACAAAGTAAGGATCACTATCGAGTGTTTGGCATATGACATCGTTTCTTAGTGAAGCTCTTTTGCTTTTGATTATTCTTGTACAAGTTACCAAAAATATTCTCGCTTTTTGATTTAAATCACATTTATTTCTTTGTTCGATGATGTTCATGATTTTGCTTTAAATTATTTGTCATCATCAAAATAAAGTGAACACGTACAACAGATACAACCGCACATGGGATATTTTCTCAAATCCTCAAAACCCATATAATGGATCTATGTGATTGCAGGTATAAAGCTGGTGATCCTGCTGAAAACCTTTCTATTGTTTTGACGACTACAACACCAATGATTGTTGAAGTCGGAGGTAATAGCTTTCCAACTCTCTGATAATGGTGACCAAACTTAAAGACACATTAAGTCTCATTAAGTAAAAGACTCAATATTCCATTGAAGTGTTTATATGATCAATGTATCTAGCAAAAGATCTTAAGAGTATCAGAATTGTGAAAGAGAGGAAGTGTGAAAGAGAGGTGAGGTCATATTGATTATATTATCAATTATAATAGTCTCTTAATGAGTGGAAAAAAATATCTATCCAAACTTTCTCAAATGAAAAATATACCTGATTATTTAGGTCATCCAATCGATTAAGTTAAATACCCAATCGATTGGGTTAAGTACTCAGTCGATTGGATCATTAAAATTGTTCATGGATCATTTCCTTTCTTAGCTTTCCACTCTCCTATGTAAAGAAGAGTATTCTTCTCCTTATTTCATACATGAATTTCGAACTTCTCTATTTCTTTGGAATTTATTCTCTTCTCTCCCACTCTAAAATATTTTTTTCTTTTCAACTAAATTATCTTAGTGCCTTTGAGTAAAAAAAACTACTTGGGAGGAAGTTGTACTGGTGTTGTGATGTTGTTAGTATACTTAAGAGTGCTATACTCTTAGGAAATCGAATTTGATTCTTAAATTAACCAGTCTTAAAATCTTTGTTTGGTTTTAGAATTTAGGCAGGAAAAAGTTTTATTTGGTTATATTAAGATTATCCAGAAAAATCTCTAATTGATTCGTTAACTCATCTTTGATAAAAACTTTCTTTTTTATTGGGGATAACCATTATCAAATCTTTATATTCAATTGTATTGAAGGTTCATAGGCGTAACCTATAAAAACTCGAGGTCATAGTCAAAATCTTAATAATATCTCTTGAAGACATTCAATCCAACTTGAAAAAATCCCTAGTACAAGACATGCTGGATTATCATCAAGTTGAATAAATACAAAGTCTTCATTTGGAAATTGCATTGGAATCTTAATTCTAGCCTCAATAGGAAAAGGTATTTATGGGTCATGCTGATCCTTAAACGTGGCTTTCTCTATAAGTGTCTCAACCAGTTATAAAAGTGTTTTAAACAGCTTATGCATATTCAATGAAGAAAGAATTTATAACTACAACTCAAATACAAAACTCTAATGACTAGATAAAATATATAAACATAAATGTTGATTAGTTAGCTTTTTCAACTTGGATAATATATTCTAATTTCAATTATCTAAAAATGTCAAACATATTAATTAATACTCCTAAGCTATACACAAATAAACAATCACAAATTAAACTTAGATTATTATTATACAACAAATCACTATCAACTATAATCTAAAACAAATTAAGACTTATATTGAAATGCAAGCATAAAGTTTGTAAATTGATTTGAACAAGTGATTCAAATATTTTTCAAAATAAATCAAAAAAGCTAATTTTGAGACCTAAAACATGAAAGTTTAACATAGTTCAACTTACTAACATCAAAACCATGATTTATACTAGTTTAATCCTTATTGTTGTTACAACCAAAATTTCTTCCTTCCACTATAATATGATGTACAATATAGAGTTTGTGGTTACAAGATTATTACTCAAATACCAATTTTCTACTAAAATTCTAGCCTTTAAACAAGCTTGATTTGAAATACTCAAGAATTTTGAACATCAATCCTCCATTCCTTCTATAATTTGCAATCTTTGAGAACTATAATCCATATAATTTAAACAAGCTTTATCCTTTGAATTCTTTTGGAAAGGATCTTTCAAGTGAAATATTCACAACGATGAAGAAGAAAATATTCACTCATTTTTATTTGGAACTTCACCCTCTTACTCATATTGCATCCCTCTAAACTTGAAACAATATTAAAAAGAAAACGTTAAGAAAGTGGTTTTAAAAATATTCAGAGAGAGTTGAGAGAGGAATGTTTGTATTATTCAATGATTGTAAATTGTGAGATATGATTCTATATATACAAGTGTCAATGAGTTTTCGTGATTGGAATCTTTCTCACTAAATGAATTTTGGTTTATAGTGTGTGAATGAGTTTTCGTGATTAATGATTTGATTCACACGAGGAATGAATCTATTCCCATGAATAATGATTCAATTCTCGAAGAAATATCAAGCACATATGATCATAATGAAGAACTAGTTAAATACTCGTGCATCTATATTAGTTAAAATAATAATTTTGTACCGCATAATTATACTCAAATGTATAGTCAAAGTAATATTTATGGATGTTTTCTGGTTTAAATTTAACTAGTTGTGTCCCGTGTCATTTCACGAAATATTCCAATTATATTTTCAACATTACAGACAAGTGAAAAAGAGTGATAGCCAACATCTACCAAATAACAGCAAATTATCTTCACAGTTAGAATGAATCGATTCTTCAATCATATTATAGTGAAAAGATAAGAATACATAATAATAAAAATTTCAAATCTATTGAGAGAAATATTTATGCATGATATCTTGCATGAATCGAACTAGTTGTGTCATGTGTCAATTCATGAAAGCTTTCTTAATAACCACTAAAACCTCAAATTCTATGTGATCAGTTATGTCCCTAAAAATCATCAACAAACATAAAAATTGAATGATCAATATACAAAAAAAATATGTATTGTGTTGATAGTAACCCGTGAGATATATCATTTTATTATCGTATTTATGTGTTAATTCCTCGTCTATATTACCCAATAATCATGAAAGAATTTACAAAAAGAGTGTTGCTATATCTCATGGAGATTTCTCTGATAATTATACAAAATATGCAAATAAATACAATTAAGATATGTCATTTGTATCACATTAGAAATACGATTTTTTTTCATAAATATAATTTACAACGTCTAGAACAGTAATAAATTAGATGTAGTAGTTTATCATTAGCTGTGTGGAGATATGACTCTGTTATGTTATGTTTGGTGGGAAAACATTGATATTCCAATAAAATAGGTCATATAAATTGTTAAGTTGGTTCACAATATTCATTAATATTAAGCCGATTCATGGTATTCATTAATTGCTAAACTAGAATGACTTTTGTACATGATGAAAAAAAGAATTTCTAGACAACACTTTTTTGGCAAAGTTGTCAAAACCAACTGGCATGTCTAGTAAAATGATGTATATTTGAAGGAAAAAAATCAACCATTCTATCTAAAATGATGTAAAATTAGTAGAAAAAATCTATTTATAATCATATCTTCTTATCGTTGGATGACAGTGGAAACTGTTTTCTGAGACCTGTGAAAATTTAAAAAAAAAATATTTTCTCATTAATCCATTATATTTTTATTTTATTTTCATCTAAAAAATTTATTGTAAATTGAAAAAAGAATGCTTTTTATGAATAGTATGTATAAAAAAACAAGCATAAATTTAAATGTATTTATTGAATAATATGTTTCATCTTTTTATTTTTGATATGTTTTTTTGAATATTTAGTATCAACATAATCAAACTGAAGATCCACTTTTGAATTTTTTTCAAATCTAAAAGAGACAACAAAAATTAAAGCTATTTTGCTTACAATTTTTTAATAAATATAAAATATAGTTATTATCTATTATTTATCTTCTTATTATTGCAGGTTGATCTTCTTTCTTTTAATTTTATTCATCCTTACTTGTAAGTCAAGTAGTGTTAAAGCTTAGTTAAAAATGAAATTTGATGAATATGATATGAAGTATAAAAAAATTAATAAAAAAGAGAAACGAAAATAGATTTAATTTTAATTTGTGTTGTTCATCAATAGTAAAATAAGAGAAAGGGTGATAAAAAAATACACAAGAGAAAAAAATGAAAAAAAAATTGTGAATAAAATAAAATAATATAGTAAAAAATGAGAAGGAGGAATGAAGAGAAAGTATGAATGAAAGGAAAAAAAATATAAAATTGAACACAATTTGAATTTTGAATTTTGAGTATCTTAATAAAGAAGGGGAAATAATTTGAAGGGGGGGAGAGAATAAAGGACACATGTAATAAGATGGTTGAGTAACTTGTGTGATTAAATCGGACATTATAAAGTTACATAAATGTTATTTTTGAAGTGTAATTATTTTTAAACAAATGGAAAATTAAGGTAGTTTGTTGTTATGTTATTTTAATAGTTATATTGTTGATTATTCTATCCAAAATAGCCATGATTTGATTCACATGAATCGATTCTTGCAAGGTAGAATGGTTTTCAGATCATGGTGGAATCAAATCAAAACGAAGCATGATTTGTTTCTTTCAAGTCAAGGACTAGTGAAAAATCCATGATTTGACTCACTAAAAACCATAATCGATTCATGTAAGCTAGAGACCAAAGAGTGAGTCTATTAGCATGTGATTTTCGACACATCACTAAAATTCACTAAGTCTAGTTTGAAAGAATCTCAAAAATAGATTCATATGATTATGATCACTCTTTCTTCAAGACATGTCAAGAATCTCAAAAAGGTTCACAATGAGTTAACATTTCGACATGAAAGTGTGATGTAAAGATGGTGAGTTCAACTTGTCTGTTAGGTGTTTTGGGACTTAGAATGTTTTTGAGGTTAAAGACTAGGTAACTTAGAGACATTTCGACACCACTACAGGGTTCGAGAGAGAAATTCCTTGACGGGGGTAGTTAGAGATTGTGAAGAAGGTTTCAATAATAAGAGCAGTTTAGAGATAGTTCAAAGACCAAAGACACGTGAAAACATATTAGAAAGTAGAAGTCCACGTTATAGGATATGTGTCAAGTCTTAGGGTAGTCATTGTTATCGATGGTTATTGATGTATTTAGTATTGTTAGATGGGATTTTCGACAAGGAAAAAAATCTTAGTACAATTAGAATACTTGGAACAGGTTGAGGTTAACTAGATGTTTGTCGACGTGTCATGATGCAAAATTCAAAATTTCAAGAGGAGAGATACACACGGGACTTAGTATTTTTTAGGAAAAATGAATATTTCCTCTAACATTTCGACGACATGGTGGTTTGGGCTTTCGACGACAACAAGGGGTATCGATCCGTAGTTATTTAGGAGCGAAGAGACGTTTTATTCAAAATGAATAACTACTTCTCAGTCTTAACCCAAGGACACATGGAGAACGATTATAAGCAAGTTGCATGCAAGAATCTATGTGGTGAAGGATGAAGAAACGAACGTTAGAAAACAGTTATTTTACACCTATATAAATAGGGATTCTAGTGTTAGGATTCGGTGTTTTCATTTGATTTCATTACATAAAAACTTTAAAAGACTCAAAGTACCCAGCGTTAGAGAGAAACGAGTTATACGGAGAAAATGTATGAATCTTGAAACACAATTTTCATTCAAATGCAAAGCTTTTAATTTTATTTTATGTTCTTTGCCAATTTACTTTCATCTCTCTTTCAAATGGATTGTTACTTTACATTTGCTTTACAAACTTCTAGTCTTTTTAACATTGTCGAAATTACCTTTCATATTATTTTTCTCAACTATTTCAACCAAGTCGAAATCCTTCACATTTCTACATAAAACTATAAACAAAAGTTTTTAGCACTATGTCCTAGGATTATCTAGTTGATCATGTAAGTAACCTTCAATAAGAGATTAGCGGTTGTTTACCAAATTTAACAATAAATAAATTGGCACACCCAATGGAACTTGTGCTAAACTCTTTGTCTTTTATTGATATTCATAGTTTTCTCTTATAAAATTGTTCTTCGTACATTATTTGTTCCGAATAGTTTGTATCCATTTAAGAAGTGGAAAGCCTTTATCAAATATTTTTCAAAATAAATCAAAAAAGCTAATGTTGAGATCTAAAACATGAAAGTTTAACATAGTTCAACTTACTAACATCAAAACCATGATTTATACTAGTTTAATCCTTATTGTTGTTACAATCAAAGTTTCTTTCTTGTTTGTGATTACAATATTATTACTCAGATACCAACTTTCTACTGAAATTCTAGCCTTTAAACAAGTTTGATTTGAAATATTCAAGAATTTTGAACATCAATCTTCCTTTCCTTCTACAATGAAATTTAGTTTATAGTGTGTGAATCGGTTTTTATGATGAATGATTTGATTCATGCGAGGAATGAATCTATGATTCTATTCCCATGAAGAATGATTTAATTCACATGAAGAAATACCAAGAACATATGATCTTAATGAAGAATTATTCTATCCAAAATAGCCATGATTTGATTCACATGAAATGATTCTTGCAAGATAGAACGGTTTTCAGATCATGATGGAATCAATAATGTGTATGTATGTAAGGGAAATGATTGACCAATTCCTACTGTTACATTGTGATCTCTTGATGCTTATTGTGCCGAAACCGCATCAATAATGACGACAATTTCAGAGATATATATACAGTTTTTTCGACTAAAATACAATAATTTATCAAGAATTATCTCTTACTTTTTATCGTCTTGTATTAAGGTAACTCTTATAATCCGGTCCGCGATAATCTGAAAGCAAAAACAAAACGTTAGCAGAAAACAGCAATAGAACAACATCGCATGACATAAGATCCTGTCAACAAATAAGAATGAGTGAACGTTAGAGATGCGGTTGATAGAGTTTCAGAGAGACGACAAACTTGATTATCCTTTTACAATATCAATGATCGTTTTGAAATATTGATAATGTGAAATATTGATCGTTTTGAGTATCATACAAGTAATTCAAATTTGATAGAAAATTGCGTGCCTTATATAGCCGTTGGTGTGACACATTCTAAGTAGAAGCTGTAGTTGGTGCTCCGAGTACTTGCAGAAGAAACCGCGCCGCGAGTCGTTGAGTGATTCCACCTACAACACGACCCCCGAGTTTACGAGCTTCCGGTTGCTGAACCACCTGTTCGAATTTAAGCAACATTTTTTTGTAACCATTTCAAGTATCAACATATTTCAATAAAATCAAAGCTGAAAAAGCTTCGATCCAATTCAACAATGATATAAACAAACTAGTTTCTGGTGTCTGAGTCATGTCAGTGTTTCATAGATACACGATAAGGCAAAGACAAGACAGAATAGTTCGCTGATGTTGCGAAATGCAAATGCTGTTTCTTACCTGTAGTATCGGTAGCAAAATCGACGGATCAAAATCATTAGAGGATTGCAAAAGTCTCCATATCCTAATAACCTGATCTCTAAGCTCTATCATGCTTTGCCTTTCGGTTTCTGACGTCAAAAGTGGCTCCTTTGCAATACCATTCAAGACAAGGGTTCTCAAAAAGACGGGAACATACTGGTACGTGTCAGAAATTGTGCCAAGAGTGAAAGCTTCGGATACACGAACAGCTTCTTTGATAACTAGATTCCTTAGAACTTCACCGTCGGGACTCAACAATACCTTCAGGGCAGGTTGTAAAGCTTCTTTAGCAGAGAAATCTCGATCTTTTCTTCCCTGAACTAGAAGGTTTTCAAGCCGATTCCACCTGCACCGGACCAAATCAATGAATATTCAAGTGCACTTTTTAAAAATCTATAACAAACAGATAAAAACTACTTAAAGTGATTATTACTTTAAAAAACAAAATAAAAAATTTCAACAAAAACTGTAAGGAAAAGTGGTAGTAGAATTCAAACCTGAACTTCCCATCCTTGAAAAGCAACTCAATAAGAGCATCCCTTAGGTATGGATTTGGATCTGTTAGGAGCCTTTTAGCAAAGTATGGATACGATGCGGCAAGCACCTTAAAATTTGGATCGGCGTAGAGTGCTAAACCTTCTAAAACTGTCAGAGACCTTAATATCAATGCATAGTATGCCGGAACTGTCAACAGAAAAAGGAAATAACAAAAAAAAAACAAATCAGAGTCTGCAAGAAAGTTAGGACTCGGGAATACTAAGGTATATATCGACACAACTACATCGTATGTTGCATTGACACTTTAGATTGAAGATATGTCCAACACCAACACTGACACTTCACTTCAAATTGAAGGTGTGTCTGACACCAACACTGACACTTCAGATTCAAGGTGTATCTGACACCAACACTGACACACTTCGAGGTGTATCCGACACCAACACTGACACTTAGGTGTGTCAGACAACAACATGGACACTTGTGATTACATACAATCACTTTTTTTTGTCAAATTATTATTGGTGTATATGTGTCGATGTTGACACCGTGTTCAATGTTTGTGTAAGTACTTCATAGACTACATCGCTTCTCTAATATAGAAAATGAAAAATCGGTAAATGATTAGTCATCAAAAAGCATAACATTATCTTACCATTGAATGGATATTGATACAAAACGTTTCCGAGCCCATCCACAATCGTCTTGAAGTTAAGCTCGCTAACGGTATAATCAAGTGCGTCGTCAAAAAAGTTTCGAAGTGCGGGAACAATTGGAGACACATCAACATCCCTAGATAAGAAATCAAGAGCATAGTAGTCTTGAGCCATAGCTTCGTAATCTCGGTTAACCAAGTGAACAACGTGACCAATTATCGCATATCTCGCTTCTTCAGGAGTCTCACTCATCATCCCGAAATCAAGAAAAGCGAGTTTTCCCTCGGGTGTAGCCAAAAGATTACCAGGATGAGGATCTGCATGGAAATACCCGTACTCGAGAAGTTGTCTGAGACTGCACTGTATGCCGGTGTTTACAAGATCCAAGACATTTAGTCCCTGCCTCTCAATCGCTTCTTGCTCGTTAAGTTTTACACCGTCAACCCAATCGATTGTTAGCACCTTCGCACTTGTATAGTCCCAGAAAACATCGGGAACTAAAATATCCTCCTTGTCAGCATACAATTTTTTGAATCTCTTCGCATTTTTCCCCTCCTGCAGGAACCTGTCAAAATTAACATTCAATCCCCAAAAGAAAAATCTTATATAATTTAAAAATATGTAGTTTCATTCATCAACATACAAGGCACCTCCGTAGCACCGACGCCACTAGAAAAAAGTGTGTCTGCATCAGTGTCTAAAAACAACACCGACAATTGTGATTACATTTAATTTATTCATTTTTTTCAAATTATTACAGACGTCGACATGTCAGTGTCGGTGTCAGGTTTCCGGCATCCTTGCTTCATACCGAGGTACACATCACCTTGGGAAGATTTGAATTACACATGAAGAAAAAAAATACAGATTCCGGCATTTGACAAAAGAACTAACCTGCACGTAGTTGAGCTCTTGAAAGACTCTACAAGCAAACTCATCGATAAGTGCAACAACATCGGTCGTGATTCGGTCCACGTATTTATTTATTAGAAACCCTAAACCTCTAATGAGGTAAAAGTCCAATCCAATAGCTTCTTCGATCCCTGGGCGTTGCACCTTGACCGCAACAACTTTGCCAGAGTACTTTAACCGAGCTTTATAAACCTGACCTAAACTAGCAGCAGCTATAGGCGAAGGAGATATCGTAGAAAAAATAGAGTCGAGAGATAATCCTAATTCCCTCTCAATGCATTCAAAGGCGTCGTCGTCGGGAAATGTTGGCAAACCATCCTGGTAAAGATAAAGAACAGAAATGAAATAGTCAAGGGCTCGCTAATCTTATACTGCATATCGAAACCAGTTACTGACCCAATAAAGTTTCTATTCAAAACATTGGTGTGTGTTTGGTTCTGCGTTAACAGAATTTGATTTTCAATTAAAAATTGATTGTAATTGAAAGCAAGTTGAATGTAAAGTGATTAATATTTGATACGTTCGTGTAAAAGAGGATAGACAATAAATTTGAGGCTAAAAATCAATTGCAGACGCAAAAGCTCCAAATTTTAACTTTCAAATTAGAATCAATTCTCCTCGCGAACATTCAAACATATCAAAAACAACTCTAACATATAGAATCAGTTTTTCCTTCTCCAAAAGTGAAAGATGAGAATTCCAGATGGCGGAGTCCTTCACATTATAGCAGAATCTAAAAACAATCGATTTTGAGTGAATTGATTCATTAAAATTGATTCTAGCTAAAAGTGAATTGAAGATAAAGTTATTTATTTTCGTATAAATTCTTGCAAAAGTGAGTTGAACAGTAAATTTCAGTGTAAATATCACATTTAAACTCAAAAACTACAAATTCTAGCTTCATATAGAATCAATTCTGGGAGGCATAATCAATTCTACTCGAGAGCAACAAAACATGTGAAAATCAATTCTACACATCCAGAATCAATTCTGAAACCAAACATACACTCTAATCTAATCGAATCAAAACAAACCAAAAGGGAAAGAATTCAATACTTGAAGTTCCGAGAGCTCTTCAAGATACTCAATTGGACAAATATCAGGCCTAGTAGACAACCCTTGACCTAATTTGACAAAAGTTGGTCCAAGCTTAGTGAATATAGTTCTAAGCTCAATAGCACGAATCCTCTTATTCTTATCAGCAACTCCATTTTTTTGCTCCCACAACAGCTTCAACCCAAAAGAACCTAAACTAAACACAATCTCAAATGCCCTTCCAACAACCTACACAACAAAACCAACAAAATCCAAAAAGAGGGTCAAATCAATTCACAAAATCAAAGCAAACCCGCAAAAGGGTCAAATCAATGCACAAAAACAAAGCAAACCCACAAAAGATAATCACAAAAAGATTCAAACTTTGGAAGAAACAGAACAAAACCTTGAAGGGTTTGGAACCATATCTTGAGGCAACAAGTTCGGGAGTATAAACAGAAGCATTAACAGCACGAGCCATAGCTTTTGTTTCAGCTTGAATATCATCAGCACGATCAATTGGAAGAGGATGAATCTTGAGGGACTCATCTTTAGGTTGTGTTGATAAAGGAGGTGGATTTGGTGAAGGTTTTGCTTCAACTAAAGCAGCACGAAATTGTGGATTCAATGAAGTTAATCTTGATTTGAAAGAGACTGAAATGGGAATTGAGCTTCGAGTCCATGAAGAAAAAGGTTGTTGAGTTATGGTTGAAGAAGGTAGCATTGTAGCTATGGTTGGTTGGTTGGTTGAAAGAAAGAAGAAACAAATGATGAAGTTATAATTGGAAATTGTTAGAAAAGAATGACAAAAAAAATTATGAAAATTGGAGTTTTCAACAACCTTGTTTGTTCAAAATTTGTCTCAAACTTAGGTTATGTCTCAAAATGAAATGGAAATCTTGTTTTAAGGTGATGTTTAGGTTTTTTGTTTTAAGGTGAAGTTTAGGTTTTTTGTTTTAAGAATTTTGAATTATTTAATCAAGCCTATATAGAAAAATAATCATAGAAGGAAAAAACCAAAATTATAAAGTAATAATATTGATAATAAAGTTAAACATAAATAAGATATCTTGTTTAAATAGATCATGAGTTGCATAACGCATTCAAGATAATAGAATTTTTTTTTCAAATTTATGAATATTCAATGAGTTGCATGTGTTATTTGTGTCTTAACACATTTTTACGTTTTTTTTCAAAATTAAAAATTATGTGCTCAATACACTTTAATATTGTGACTTGACATACTTTACAATTAAATACTTTTTAAAGTTTAGAAATCATTTGATCAAGCTTCAATGTTGTGTTTTGATATAGTTTACCGTTCGAAATTAAAAATTACTTTATATACACGTCTAAATATTTCACCTAACACATTTTTCAAAAATTAAAATGACTTTATTAACATGTTTGAACTTCGTCCAGTGGCGGAACTGAGGGGGACGTGGGAAGGCCACGGCCACCCCTCAATTTTTTTTTTAATTCATATATATTAAATTACTAAAAACATCCTTAATTTAAATTAAAATTATTTTTTATTTTTTATTTTTCATTCAAAGTTAGGTTAAAATATAGATAAGGTAAAAAGCTCCTACCTTTCCTTTCTTTCTCATATGGGTTTGCTACCGACACCGGAATCGGAACAGATTAAAGTGATCGGTATTTAATAGATAAAAAACTTTATTCATTCTTCTTTTATAAAAAGTAACAAATTAAAGTGATTGCTTGATTTGTGTTTTTGAGATTTTTAGGATTCTTCTTTCTTGATGTGTTAAAATAATCTATATGAGGTTTATTAAGTCAATTCATAACACTGTAATTTACAAATATAGTTATACACTGTAATAAGGTTTATTTAATCATTGTTGCTGCTAATTTCTAATAGTGAAGTTACCGGTATTTGAAAACGGATTAAAGTTGATTAATTAAGTTTATTAATTTTTTTCTCTTTTAATTTTTATGTTCTCTAAATTGATTTTTGGATCTGATATGATATATAGGAAGAGTAAAGATGATTAATAGGAAAATTGATTCTTTTTCAAAAGGAAAGCATGTGAAATTGAAAGAGAAGAGAGAGATGAAGAAATTATAATCCCGACATCCGAATCTGAAACAGTTCTTGAGAATCCAACAATTGAAGAGCATCATGGTTTTGAAAATTCTTTGGAACGCGATCCTGGAAAGCGTCCTCCGGTTTGGCAATATCCACCAAATCAAGTGGATGCAATACGAAGAGCTTGTCTAAAATGGGGTCCATATGAAATTCATTAGAAAAATATCCTTTGTCCGGTAACGAGGATCATCCGAGAAGGTTTCAACATACTTGGTTAAGCATATTTCCATCATGGTTAGAATATTTACCATCTGAAGATGTTGCATATTGCTTACCATGTTACCTTTTTAGCAAAAAACTAAGTGGACGTCCCAGATCACTTGTCTTTATTTCTATGGGTTTTAGAAATTGGAAGAAAGTTAGGAATGGAAAACATCGTTCCTTTCTTAAACACATAGGAAAGGATCTTTGCTCACCACACAACAATGCAATGAAAGCTTGTCAAGACTTGTTGAATCAAGATGGTCATATTAGAAATGTTATTCAAGTGCAAAGTTCAAGTCAAAGAATGAATAATCGGTTACGACTCAAGACTTCAATTGACATTGTTCGTTGGTTAACACTACAAGCTTGTGCTTTTAGGGGTCACGACGAAAGTAGCAAATCAAGAAATCAAGGTAACTTTCTTGAGTTATTGAAACTTTTAGCATCCTACCAATGATGAAGTTGCAAAAGTTGTGTTGGAAAATGCTCCACAAAATTGCAAGTATACTTCACATCAAATTCAAAAAGAGCTCTTGCAAATTCTTTCTAATAGGGTGAAAAAGAGTATTCGTGAGGAAATTGGTGATTCCAAATTTTGTATCGTTGTTGATGAAGCTCGTGATGAATCAAAAAAGGAATAAATGGCTCTTGTATTAAGATTTGTTGATAAAGTTGGTTTAATACAAGAGAGATTTTTTGATGTGGCACATGTTAAAGACACCACATCTTTAACTCTTAAGGAAGCAATATGTGATATACTTTCTCGACATAACCTTGACGTTTCTAACATTCGTGGCCAAGGGTATGATGGTGCAAGCAATATGAGAGGAGAATGGAATGGTTTATAAGCCCTCTTTATGAAGGATTGTCCTTATGCATACTATGTTCATTGTTTTGCTCATCGATTGCAACTTGCATTAGTTACATCATCAAGAGAAGTCAAACCTGTTCATAAATTTTTTGAGAAGTTGATCTTTGTTGTGAATGTTGTTTGTTCTTCTACAAAGCGTCATGATGAGTTACAAGTTGCCCAATTAGAAGAAATTGCTTATTTGTTAGAGATTGATGAGATTGTAACTGGTAAAGGTGCAAATCAAGTTGGTACATTGAAACGAGCTGGAGATACTCGTTGGGGATCACATTACGATTCAATTTCTAGCTTGATAAACATGTATGAAGCAACTTGTTTAGTTTTTAAAAAAATTGCAAAAGATAGAGGGAGTTATGCTACACGTGGGGATGCAAATAGTTGTTACAATTACTTGAAGGCATTTGATTTTATATTTATTTTGCACTTGATGAAAGAAATCATAGGAATAACATATATGCTTTGTCAAGCCTTACAAAATAAAATTAAGATGTCGTTAATGCTATGAACTTGGTTCGTTTAACAAAACATCTTATTCAAGGTTTGAGAGAAAATGGTTGGGATATATTGTTTACTAAAGTGGTATCTTTTTGTGAAAAACATGGTATTGAGATTTCTGATCTTAATGATGTTCATTCAACAACAAGATTTGGACGCTCCCGTCTTGAAGAGAATCAAGTCACAATTCAACATTACTTTAAAGTTGAAATCTTTTTCACTACCATTGACAAACAATTACAAGAGTTGAATAGCAGATTCAGTGAGTAGGCAATGAATTTGTTAACTCTTTCTTGTTCTTTATCTCCTAAGGATGGATATAAAGCTTTTAGCATTGATACTATTTTTTCTTTAGTTGAAAAATATTATCCTATGGATTTTAGTGATCAAGAGAAGAATAATTTACAATTTCAACTCCAATATTTTCTATTTCTTGCTCGTCAAGCATCAAACTTGAATAATTTATCAACTATTCAAGAACTATGTTCATGTTTGGTTGCATCTGGATAGGCTGAAACTTACTTCTTGATTGATAGACTACTTCGTTTTATTATGACTCTTCCCGTTTCTACGGCCACAACTAAGAGGTCTTTTTCAGCAATGAAAATTATTAAGACTAAGTTGAGAAACAAGACGTATGATGGGTTTCTTGGAGATAGCATGGCAGTATATATTGAAAGGGAGATTAGTGCAAGCATTAGTTCGGAGTCAATTATTGACGATTTCAAGTCACTCGGAACGCGTAAAGCATTACTTTAAGGTAGTTTTAAGTCATGTAATTTAAATTTTTAGTAATTAACTTTGTATTTATTTTAACTTTAATGTTTTAATTAAAATACTATTTACATTTTATTTATAATCTTTATTTTACGTTAACGGTCATCCCAAATTTTTTTATCTGGCTCCGCCACTGACTTCGTCTATATTCAAAATGCAACATCGACTAACATACAATTTGCATTGATGGAAATATTTTCCACAACCTCATAATTATTAGAAGTAGCACAGTCCATTCGGCGAAAATGATTTACGTTTATTTGTCCTAATATTGCATACATAATTCTCGATGTTTTATAAAATTTACATTGTGTCATTGTGTTTTCATTTGTAATAAATTGATTAGTGTAATATAATAGGGAAAATGAGAATTGGCATGGAGGTTGATGCGTTAAAAAATTGAAAAACATATAAGAAGGCTAGGAACCCTAAGAAGAGCTCTAGGAAGAAGAAGTTGTAACAAAAGTCTGAAGCTCTGCAATTCTAAGGTAAGGGGAGAATTTTCTTATTGATGGGTGAATTGAACAGTCATGGATAATGTTTTATTTTCCCTTATTTCTTATGATCTATGAATTGTTTGGCCAAATAAGGTTTGGTAAAACTTTATTGGCATCTCTGAAAATCAAAAGGGATTTAGGATAAATCATCGATGGTCAATAAAGTGTTATTGTTTATAGGTTTAACAATTTTTGTTGTTGATTGTGATTCTATTACTGTGAAATTGTGCATATGTTGTTGTGATCGTATTTTAGAGTTTTGGAATTTTGTATGTAAATTGGAGCGACCCTGTCGTGTTGTTTTCTCAAATTTATTTATGTAGAAATCTTAGTATGCGTATTCCCAATTTTTTTCCAAAAACCTCACTATGTGTTTTTCCTAAATTTTCCTAAATATCAGAAAAACAGATTTTTCTTAAAATTAAATTTTTTTAACGAAAAATTGAATAGGGGTTGTATGGCGGGGTTGTACGACTATATGCCGAGGTTGTACGGCTCTTTGAAAAAAAATTATGAAGAATATGTTTTGTTTTGAGTGGCATCCTAATTAGTGAAAATTCTCTTATATTAAGAGTAGGGGTTTTGGGTGTTATAGATGATCTCTCAAGGATCCATTATCTAGCTCTGTCTGTAACTCACATGAAGTTCCTTAATAAATTTAAGGAACAAGTAGCGCAAGATGATGAGTTCCAACAATTGGTACGAGACATTAAAGCAAAGCCTGAGGAATACAAGGGTTTACAACTTGCGAATGAGCTGGTGTTTTTCAAATACAAAATGTTTGTGCACAATAAATCACCTTAGAACTAAACATTATTGGAGGAATTCCACGCCATATTGCTAGGAGGACATGATGGTGTACACAAAACATTTGGTAGACTACAAGAAAACGTGTTTTGGAAAGGAATGCACAAAGATGTCACTGAGTTTGTAAGGAATTGTGTCAAATGCCAGCAGATGAAGCCAATAAATCATTGTCCTTACTGTTAGCTCATATTTTCGACGCCCATTAAGAATTACCAAAAAAGGAAATCATATGTATAGCTCTTTTCGACCAGGAAGTGGTATTCGACCAGCTGGGGGTGATTTGACTGGGCAGGGTTGATAATGATCAGCATACAGTTGAGACTGCATAAAGGTCTTTTAGAAAACGGTTGAAAACGGTTTTCGATCAAAGATTCAAAATTCAAATAAGAGAGGAAACTTCGCCCTTATCAGAAACCGTTGAGAGTACACGTGGAGCATAGTAGATAATTGCGTACATGCAAGGCACCATGTGTCTCGACGTGATTGAAGAACCATCAGAAACGGTTATCTCGATCCAGTATAAATATAGGGTCTTAGTGTTAGAAAAGGGTATGTCAAAGTATGTACAAAAATCTATAAATTTACCAAGTACTCGTGTGAAGAAAAATCATAAATTACAGAATGTATGTTTGTTTACACCATTGTTAGTTACTTCAAAGCAATACAAAAAGATTCAAAGTTTGGAAGAAACGGAACAAAACCTTGAAGGGTTTGGAACCATATCTTGAGGCAACAAGTTCGGGAGTATATACAGAAGCATTAACAGCACGAGCCATAGCTTTTGTTTCAGCTTGAATATCATCTGCACGATCAATTGGAAGAGGAGGAATCTTGAGGGACTCATCTTTAGGTTGTGTTGATAAAGGAGGTGGATTTGGTGAGGGTTTTGCTTCAACCAAAGCAGCACGAAATTGTGGATTCATTGAGGTTAATCTTGATTTGAAAGAGACTGAAATGGGAATTGAGCTTTGAGTCCATGAAGAAAAGGGTTGTTGAGTTATGGTTGAAGAAGGTAGCATTGTAGCTATGGTTGGTTGGTTGGTTGAAAGGAGAAGAAAAAAATGATGAAGTTATAATTGGAAATTGTTAGAAAAGAATGATAAAAAAAATTATGAAAGTTGGAGTTTTCAACAACCTTGTTTGTTCAAAATTTGTCTCAAACTTAGGTTATGTCTCAAAGTGAAATGGAAATCTTGTTTTAAGGTGATGTTTAGGTTTTTTGTTTTAAGAATTTTGAATTACTTAATCAACCCTATATAAAAAAATAACAATAGATGAAAAAAAACAAAATTATAAAGTAATAATATTGATAATAAACTTAAACATAAATAAAATATTGTGTTTATGAATGGATAATGAGTTGCATAACGCATTGAAGATGATAGAATTTATTTTTGCGAGTTTATGAATATTCAATGAGTTGCATGTGTTGTGTTGTGTCTTGACATATTTTTACGTTCTTTTCAAAAATTAAAAATTACGTGTTTAACACGCTTTAATATTGTGACTTGGCATACTTTACATTTAGATACTTTTCAAAGTTTAAAAATTATTTGATCAAGACGCTTCAACAACGTTATGTTTTGATATACTTTACCGTTCAAAACTAAAAATTACTTGATATACAATTCTAAATGTTTCACCTTATATACTATTGCACATTTTTCAAAAATTAAAATTACTTTATCAACATGTTTGAACTTCGTCTATACTCAAAATGCAACATCAGATGACATACAATTTGCATTAATGGAAATATTTTCCACAACCTTATAATTATTAGAAGTAGGACACTGCATTCAGCGAAAATGATTTACGTTTATTTGTCCTAATATTGCATACACAACTTCCGATGTTTTATAAAATTTACATTGTGTCATTGTGTCGTCATTTGTAATAAATTGATTAGTGTAATACAGTAGGAAAAATGAGAATTAAGATGGAGGATGATACGTAAAATAATTGAAAAACATATAAGAAGGCTAGGAACTCTAAGGAGAGCTTTAGGATTGTAGCAAAAGTCTGAAGCTTTGCAATTCTAAGATAAGGGGAGAATTTCCTTATTGATGGGTGATTTGAGCAGTCAGGATGGTGAAGATTCCTTACCCTCTCATCAGCGTCATGGATAATGCTTTATTTCCCCTTATTTCTTACGATCTATGAATTGTTTGGCCAAATAAGGTTTGGCAAAACCTTATTGGCACGATTGATGAATTTTATGGTTTTTTCTGAGTTGCTCTGAAAATCAAAAGGGATTTGGGATAAATTCCTTACGATCAATAAAGTGCTATTGTTTATAGGTTTAACAATTCTTGTTGTTGATTATTGTTTGTAGGGCCTCCAATGATTTTATTTCACCCTTTCAAGTAGTGTATGTTCGACCCATTTCCAACCTGCCAGAGTACATAGTTGGAGCTACTCGCATTCAAGTTATACACACTTCCATGTGACAATGATAATCGTTTTGCAGGAGCTGGAAAAAACTAGCCAAGGCGCAAGAAACTGTGAAGAACATCGCAGACCAAACATGGGTGTCTCACAAGTTTACAACTGTTGACTTAGTTTTCATAAAACTCAGACCCTATAGGCAGCACTCAGTTGAAGGATGAAGAACTCACAAGTTATCCAAGAGGTACTATGGACCCTTCTGGTTATTAATGGAGTGGGTGAGGTGGCTATTCATGTGGAATTACTGTCTACTAGCAAGATGCACTATGTGTTCCATGTTTCACAACTTAAACCTTGATCATAAGATGCAGAACCTGAGATGAAACTACCATTGGAGGCCCTGAAGAATTAACTTGTTATCCAACCACTAGCTTTATTGGACTAGAATGCTCAGGGAGAAGATAACAAGTGGCGGGTGCTTATACATAGGGAAGAACTTTTTCTTGAAGATGTGATTTGGGAAGACTATGAGCACCTATGAAAACCTGTCCTAATTTCCACCTTAAAGACGTGGTGCATTTTGATGACACCGAGAACGTTATGGACTAGTGGCAAGAGGAAGACCAAGCTGATTGGAATGGCTCCGTTGAGGAAGAAAAAACAATTGCAATTCTTAAGTTGGCCCAGGAGAAATTCAACTATGCCCAAGTATCTCATGGACTATGTCATGCTAAAAGTGAAGAAAGAGAGTATGAAAAAAGTTGAGAAACCTTAAGAATAGGGAATTTTTTATCCCACCCTATGGAAAACCCAAAATATCCCTCAGATTCCATAGATACTTCTCCACATGCACCTTGTCTTAAATCAAAACATTAACTGAACCGGAGTTGTGTCTCCGTAATATTTCAAAACATTCCTCATACATCCTATTATGAATGGCCCATTTTACATGTTTGTTGTTCCAGAGATGCATCTCATTTTAGGATTTACATAAATGTGTCTCTGTAACCTATCAGAACAGTGCAAGTTATGTTAGTTTTATGGTTACTCCAATGAAAATGACAATTTATAAATGTTGAGGACCCTGTTACGTGATGAGCATTAAACCATACAATTGATATGCAAAAAATGAAATACATAAATCCAGATGGTCAAAATAAGTCATCAGTCAATACACAATGAAGTCGAAATACATAATATAATCGAAATATGTCAAAATAAAATACAATCGATAATAAATCCAAAGCACAAATACTATTAACTACCACGTATATCGGACTAGAGTTCCTCGGGGTCTTCGACCTCCTTTTCCCCCCATCCCCCGGTGTTGTATCCAATACATCAGTATGTTTCGTACCTATGACATGATGGCATATAGGATTTACCTCACCTAAGATCCATCTGGAAAGATACCTCTGTCAATACCTGTATGCGTAATATCCACAATGCAATGACATCTAGGCGGGACATCATGAGCATGATCTAACTATACATGTTCCTCCTCTAGTATCTCCTGATGAGCTAGCCACGGTGGATCTCCTGAAGCAGCCTACACCATATACATATGTGACACCCTGAAGAACCATTTGATGTACTCGTCGACATAGCTCTCGTTGCTCTCAACTATGGTAAATTATGCCTCATCTAGTACTAGATGACTATGATAATCATCAAACATGCCATTCATATCTCTATGTATCATAGCAAGAGGAGCAGAGACATCAGGGTGTTTGGGAATAGTCTGAGTGTAGCTGAACTGTCGTATGATGCGTTCAGGAAGATGAGGAAATGTGAGATGTGAATCACAAGTCAACCATCCTGAGTATAACACTATGTTGCCAAATGGTCGCGTATCACAGTGATCGACATAGTTATTAAATTGCATATCCTTAGCAACCAAGCGATCAAGATACACTTTAAACGGCCATGTCTCCTAGTTCCCTTTGAGTGGAGCATATGTAGAAGTGTGTGACATATCCTCAGTATAAGTCGGTACACACGACCAGCCAGAGATGCGCAGAAAATGCTGGAGGATCCAAGCTTAAAAAGTGTTGGAACACACAAATCATCAGTAAGGACGTTGCAAAGATGTAATGAAAATGACACACAAACACTAAAAAATCAATATATTACCATTAGTAGAGTGATGTTTCTTGTCGCCTGCTTCATCTTCCACCTACAACCCTCTAATAACTTAGAGTACAAATAGACCAAATAAATGACCCCCCAATTATACTCATGGATCCTCTCAAAGTCATCAAAGTAGCGTAGGTATAAGACATCAACATAAGTGACACTCTTGTCCATAGAAATGGCAGAGTCAACCAAATATAGCAGGTAGCTCGCATAAAATATGCTCTATGTGTAACACCCCGATAAAATAAGATAATTATTTAAATTGAGTTAATAATATATTTATTAATTTAATTAAATAATTGGAATTATTATTATTATTGGAATAATAATTATTGGAATATTATTGGGATTATTATTATTGGATTATTTTTATTGTTATTATTGGAATAAAAGTAGAAATCAGTAAAAAGGTTCCATTGGGTAAAAAGAGTTATTTTCACGTGAAAAGGGAAAAGAGGCAGAAAAGGGAAAAAGGGCAAAGAGCCAGAGGACGAAGGTTGAAGGAAGGAAAAGCTTGGAGCTCAGAGATTGCCGGATTTACTCAGGTAAGGGGGGTTTATCATCGATTAATGGGTATTATGGGATAATATGTGATGGGTAGTGAGAAACCATTGATTTGCCTCTGATTGAATGATGTATGATGAATTTGTGAACTTTTGGGATGAACGAAATTGGGATTAAAATTGAAGAAATTCGTAGGAATTAGAGGTAGAAAGGTTAGAAATTGTGAAATCGAAAGTGTATGATTCGTGTTAGACGAGATGAATGAATTGTGTGTAAAATTTGGACTGTGGAAGGTTGAATTGGATAGATCTCGTAGCAGGAGAAGCCATTGCAGATCTGGAAATTCTGGTTTCTGGTCATACGCGTATGGCACTAGGCAATACGCGTATGATATGGCTGGTACGCGTATGGATGAGGCCTTACGCGTATGAGTGAAAAAGATGATGTTTTGAACGTGAAATTGTCTCTGTTAGTACGCGTATGAGAATGTGGTACGCGTAGCATACGCGTATGGGCGTGGGCAATACGCGTATGGACTTGGTCAGGAATGGGCAATACGCGTATGGGCATAGGCAATACGCGTATGGGCAGACTTGTGGTTTTTCTGAACTATGGTTGTGCAGTTTTTGGTTGTTTAGGCTGAGTGATGTAACTTAGCTGATGTATGACGTAGTAGGGATCATTTTCCTGTTGTTTTGGGTAGTATAGGTATTAGTAGAGTGTGCTAATACTGTGTTTGATTATGCGGCATGATATGATATGCTTTTGTGATAAAACGTGTTGATGATGTGTGATGGTATGCATGATGCTGTGAATGTATCAGTTATGTATGCATTTGTGAATAGACTGTTTTATGGCTTAGAGTGTGAGCATATGTCTATTCTTGAGTTGTTGTTGTTGTTGCATTGCTAGGTGATTAGCATGCATATTGTGGCCTTTATGGTGGTAGCTAATTCCCATGGTGAGGAATTAGTGAGTGAATCATTTTGATTGTTATTGATGTTTGCATGCTAGGTGATTAGCGTGCATAGCATGGCCCATTTGGGGTGGTAGCTAATTCCCATGGTGAGGAATTAGTGAGTGAGTCACTATGTCTCAAATGAGTGGGACTAGTGAGCTTGGTAGCCGTGCCTGGATTTGGACGGTGAGGTTGAACTATATGTTCACAAATAGTCGGTACCGCATGCATGGAGTCTCATTGCATAATATATGTATGGCGTATAATATGAATGGATGTATTCCAATATTATACGTGTTGTTTGTGTTGGTGTTGAGTATTATGTTGAGTTGATGTGTTGTTACTGAATACATGTTTGGATTAGGGTGATGAAGTGTGTTAAATTACTTAACATAACATGATGTTTTATAATATTCATTATATTGATTGAGGAACTCACCCTTACAACTATTTTTCAGGTAACGAGAAATGAGTTGAGTAGAAGCTAATGCTCGGAGTCTAGTGTAGTCTCCGTAGTGGGTCATGCTCTGATAGATGTAACATCGGGATGGGATGTCTGAATTGTTTTACTGTTGGTTGTGAACCATTTACATGTAGTGTAATACATGTTTGATTGAATTGAATTATATCCGCTGCGTATTATGCAAATGTTCATTTTGATTAAATAAAGAGCATGACAATTGTTCTTGGAACATGGTGTGAAATGTTTGTGTGACACCCTTGAAGGGCATAATATCTCTGATTGATATATGTTTATTATTTTTATTATATATATATTTGGGGTATTTTTAGAAGGGTGTTACATTAGTGGTATCAGAGCATAGTCGGTCGAGTCGAGTCGTAATTATTCTGTTTCCCCTGTACGGGATAGGTGTTGTGTAACCCTATCAGTACTTATTGTTTTAGTTGTTGGGTTTTCAGAATAGAGATGGCTGGAAGAGGTAGAGATGATGCTGCAATTGCTGAGGCTCTGGGTATGCTAGCTGGAGTACTTGGAGGAAATCCGAATGTTGTGGGAATGGGAACTGCTCGTCAACTGAGTGAGTTCCAGAAGAACAATCCTCCAATGTTCAAGGGAGCATACGATCCAGATGGCGCTCAGAAGTGGTTGAAGGAAATTGAGAGGATCTTCCGAGTGACGGAGTGTGCCGACAACCAGAAGGTCAGGTTCGGTACGCATATGTTGTCAGAGGAAGCTGATGATTGGTGGGTTGCTACCCGCACTGAGTTGGAATCTGCTGGAAATGCTGAGATCACTTGGGCTGTGTTCAGAGAGAGATTTCTGAGGAAGTACTTTCCAGAGGATGTTAGAGGAAAGAAAGAGATAGAGTTCTTGGAATTGAAACAGGGTAACAGGTCTGTTACTGAGTATGCTGCTAAGTTCACAGAGCTGTCAAAGTATTATACTCCCTATAATGAGGCTGCTGAAGAATTTTCGAAATGTGTGAAGTTTGAGAACGGGTTGCGTCCCGAGATCAAACAGGCTATTGGATATCAGCGGATCAGAGTGTTTTCTGACTTGGTTGACTGTTGCAGGATTTTTGAACAAGATTCCAAAGCCAGAGCAGAGAGCTATCAGCAGAGGGTTGATAGGAAAGGCAAGAATCAGAATGATCGTGGGAAACCGTATGCAGCTGGCAAAGGTTTCCAGAGACAGAGTGGGATGAAGAGGCCTAGTGGGGGAGACTCTAGTGCCCCTGCTAAGTGTTACATATGTGGTCAGGCTGGGCATCGTATCCATGAGTGTACCAGTAATGAGAAGAAGTGTTTCAAGTGTGGAAAAGGTGGTCACTTGGCTGCAGACTGCCGGTTGAAGACGGTGACTTGTTTCAACTGTGGAGAGTTGGGTCATATTAGTCCACAGTGTCCTAAGCCGAAGAAAGAGAATCAGTCAGGAGGCAAGGTCTTTGCTTTATCGGGTTCTGAGACTTCTGCAGATGATCGTTTAATCCGAGGTACGTGTTATATTAATGGCTTTCCTCTTGTAGCTATTATTGACACAGGTGCTACTCATTCCTTTATATCTTTGGATTGTGCTGTGAAACTTAAGTTAGAGATATCTGAGATGCGTGGAAGTATGGTGATTGATACTCCTGCGAAGGGTTCAGTGACTACTACTTCAGTTTGTTTAAATTGTCCTTTGAGTATTTTTGGTAGAGACTTTGGGATGGACCTTGTGTGTCTTCCACTAGTACAGGTTGATGTTATCCTGGGTATGAACTGGTTGGTGTTTAACCGAGTCTATATCAACTGTTTTGATAAGACTGTGATTTTTCCTAAGATTGAGGAAGGAAAGAGTTTGTTTCTATCTGCAAGGCAGGTGAATGAGGAAGTAGCAGATGGGGCAGAGTTGTTTATGCTGTTAGCGACTTTGGAAGCTAAAGATAAACTGGTGATTGGTAATCTAGCCGTGGTATGTGATTTTCCTGATGTGTTTCCTGAAGAAGTGAATGAATTACCGCCAGAGCGTGAAGTTGAGTTCTCGATCGATTTGGTACCTGGTACTAGGCCGATATCGATGGCTCCGTACCGTATGTCTGCTGTTGAGTTAACTGAATTGAAGAGTCAGCTGGAAGATCTGTTGGATAAGAAATTTATTCGTCCGAGTGTGTCACCGTGGGGTGCACCAGTGTTATTGGTTAAGAAGAAAGAAGGTACTATGAGGTTGTGTGTGGACTACAGGCAACTGAATAAAGTGACGATCAAGAATCGGTATCCTTTGCCGAGGATCGATGATTTGATGGATCAGTTGGTTGGTGCGAGTGTGTTCAGCAAGATAGATTTGAGATCTGGGTATCATCAGATACGTGTGAAAACTGAGGATATTCAGAAGACCGCTTTCAGAACAAGGTATGGACATTATGAGTATTCTGTAATGCCTTTTGGTGTGACTAATGCGCCTGGAGTATTTATGGAGTATATGAATAGGATTTTCCATCCGTACCTAGATAAGTTTGTGGTAGTGTTTATTGATGACATTTTGGTGTATTCGAAATCTGAAGAAGAGCATGCTGAGCATTTGAGAATGGTTTTAAGAGTTCTACGAGAAAAGAAGTTATTTGCTAAACTGTCTAAGTGTGAATTTTGGTTAGAAGAGGTTAGTTTTCTTGGTCATGTGATTTCAAGAGGTGGTGTTGCTGTTGATCCTTCTAAGATAAAAGCGGTATCTAAGTGGGAAGCTCCGAAGTCTGTTGTCGAGATTCGAAGTTTTCTTGGTTTGGCTGGTTATTATAGGAAGTTCATTGAGGGATTTTCTAAGTTGGCGTTACCGTTGACGATGTTGACTAGAAAGGGGCAAGCGTTTGTTTGGGATTCGAAATGTGAAGAAGGTTTTCAAGAATTAAAGAGAAGATTGACTACTGCTCCTATTCTGATATTACCGAGTTCGTCAGAATCATTTGAGGTTTACTGTGATGCTTCATTGTTGGGTTTGGGTGGTGTGTTAATGCAGAACAAGCAGGTTATAGCTTATGCTTCGAGACAATTGAGGGTTCATGAGAGGAACTATCCGACACACGATTTGGAGTTGGCAGCTGTGGTTTTTGTTCTGAAGTTATGGAGGCATTATTTGTACGGGTCAAGATTTGAGGTTTTCAGTGACCATAAAAGTTTAAAGTATTTGTTTGATCAGAAAGAGCTGAATATGAGACAGAGGAGATGGTTAGAATTTCTGAAGGATTACGATTTTGGTTTGAATTACCATCCGGGTAAAGCAAACGTAGTGGCGGATGCATTGAGTCGGAAATCATTGCATATGTCTATGTTAATGGTTAAGGAATTAGATTTGATTGAGCAGTTTAGAGACTTGAGTTTGGTGTGTGAGAGTACTCACAATAGTGTTAAATTGGGAATGTTGAAGTTAACGAGTAATATTTTGGATGAGATTAGAGAGGGTCAGAAATCCGATATGCTTTTGGTTGATAAGTTGACTTTAGTGAATCAAGGTCAAGGTGGTGAATTCAGAGTTGATGAGAGTGGTGTTTTGAAATTTGGTAATCGGGTATGTATTCCGGGTGTTACCGAACTTAAGAAGAGTATCCTGGAGGAAGGACATCATAGTGGCCTGAGTATTCATCCTGGAGCTACGAAGATGTATCATGATTTGAAAAAGTTATTTTGGTGGCCGGGAATGAAAAGAGAAATTGCGAGTTTTGTTTATTCTTGTTTGACTTGTCAGAAGTCAAAGATTGAGCATCAGAAGCCGTCTGGGCTAATGCAACCGTTGGCTATTCCAGAGTGGAAGTGGGATAGTATCAGTATGGATTTTGTGTCTGGTTTGCCGAGGACAAATAAGAATTTTGAAGCTATTTGGGTGATTGTTGACAGATTGACGAAATCGGCTCATTTCATTCCGATCAGAATGGATTATCCGTTAGAGAGATTGGCCGAGTTGTATATTGAGAAGATTGTAAGTTTGCATGGTATTCCGTCTAGTATTGTTTCGGACAGAGATCCTAGATTTACATCGAAGTTCTGGGAAGGTTTGCAGAGGGCTTTGGGAACTAAGCTGAGATTGAGTTCTGCATATCATCCGCAGACTGATGGTCAGACTGAGAGGACGATTCAGTCGCTAGAGGATCTTTTGAGGGCTTGTGTTTTGGAAAAGGGAGGTGCTTGGGATTGTTATTTTCCTTTGATTGAGTTTACCTACAACAATAGTTTTCATTCGAGCATTGGTATGGCACCGTTTGAAGCTTTGTATGGTAGGAGATGTCGGACACCTTTATGTTGGTATGAGTCCGGTGAGAGTGTTGTGGTTGGACCTGAAATTGTTCAACAAACTACGGAAAAGATTAAGATGATTCAGGAGAAGATGAGAATTGCTCAGAGTCGTCAGAAGAGTTATCATGACAAGAGGAGGAAGTCACTTGAGTTCCAAGAGGGAGATCATGTGTTTCTTCGTGTTACTCCGATAACTGGAGTTGGTCGAGCTTTGAAGTCGAAGAAGTTGACACCTCGATTTATTGGTCCTTATCAGATTTTGGAGAGGATAGGGGAGGTAGCCTATCGTATCGCTTTACCGCCGTCACTTGCGAATTTGCATGAGGTTTTTCATGTATCTCAGTTGAGGAGGTACATTCATGATCCGTCGCATGTGGTCCAAGTAGATGATGTCCAGGTGAGAGATAACCTGACTGTTGAAACATCACCTATGAGGATTGAGGATCGAGAGTTGAAGCAGTTGCGGGGTAAAGAGATTGCTTTGGTAAAGGTAGCTTGGGGCGGACCAGCAGGTGGCAATGTGACTTGGGAACTTGAGAGTCAGATGAAAGAGTCTTATCCTGAGTTATTCGCTTGAGGTATGTTTTCGAGGACGAAAACTCTTTTAGTGGGGGAGAGTTGTAACACCCCGATAAAATAAGATATATATTTAAATTGAGTTAATAATATATTTATTAATTTAATTAAATAATTGGAATTATTATTATTATTGGAATAATAATTATTGGAATATTATTGGGATTATTATTATTGGATTATTTTTATTGTTATTATTGGAATAAAAGTAGAAATCAGTAAAAAGGTTCCATTGGGTAAAAAGAGTTATTTTCACGTGAAAAGGGAAAAGAGGCAGAAAAGGGAAAAGGGCAAAGAGCCAGAGGACGAAGGTTGAAGGAAGGAAAAGCTTGGAGCTCAGAGATTGCCGGATTTACTCAGGTAAGGGGGGTTTATCATCGATTAATGGGTATTATGGGATAATATGTGATGGGTAGTGAGAAACCATTGATTTGCCTCTGATTGAATGATGTATGATGAATTTGTGAACTTTTGGGATGAACGAAATTGGGATTAAAATTGAAGAAATTCGTAGGAATTAGAGGTAGAAAGGTTAGAAATTGTGAAATCGAAAGTGTATGATTCGTGTTAGACGAGATGAATGAATTGTGTGTAAAATTTGGACTGTGGAAGGTTGAATTGGATAGATCTCGTAGCAGGAGAAGCCATTGCAGATCTGGAAATTCTGGTTTCTGGTCATACGCGTATGGCACTAGGCAATACACGTATGATATGGCTGGTACGCGTATGGATGAGGCCTTACGCGTATGAGTGAAAAAGATGATGTTTTGAACGTGAAATTGTCTCTGTTAGTACGCGTATGAGAATGTGGTACGCGTAGCATACGCGTATGGGCGTGGGCAATACGCGTATGGACTTGGTCAGGAATGGGCAATACGCGTATGGGCATAGGCAATACGCGTATGGGCAGACTTGTGGTTTTTCTGAACTATGGTTGTGCAGTTTTTGGTTGTTTAGGCTGAGTGATGTAACTTAGCTGATGTATGACGTAGTAGGGATCATTTTCCCGTTGTTTTGGGTAGTATAGGTATTAGTAGAGTGTGCTAATACTGTGTTTGATTATGCGGCATGATATGATATGCTTTTGTGATAAAACGTGTTGATGATGTGTGATGGTATGCATGATGCTGTGAATGTATCAGTTATGTATGCATTTGTGAATAGACTGTTTTATGGCTTAGAGTGTGAGCATATGTCTATTCTTGAGTTGTTGTTGTTGTTGCATTGCTAGGTGATTAGCATGCATATTGTGGCCTTTATGGTGGTAGCTAATTCCCATGGTGAGGAATTAGTGAGTGAATCATTTTGATTGTTGTTGATGTTTGCATGCTAGGTGATTAGCGTGCATAGCATGGCCCATTTGGGGTGGTAGCTAATTCCCATGGTGAGGAATTAGTGAGTGAGTCACTATGTCTCAAATGAGTGGGACTAGTGAGCTTGGTAGCCGTGCCTGGATTTGGACGGTGAGGTTGAACTATATGTTCACAAATAGTCGGTACCGCATGCATGGAGTCTCATTGCATAATATATGTATGGCGTATAATATGAATGGATGTATTCCAATATTATACGTGTTGTTTGTGTTGGTGTTGAGTATTATGTTGAGTTGATGTGTTGTTACTGAATACATGTTTGGATTAGGGTGATGAAGTGTGTTAAATTACTTAACATAACATGATGTTTTATAATATTCATTATATTGATTGAGGAACTCACCCTTACAACTATTTTTCAGGTAACGAGAAATGAGTTGAGTAGAAGCTAATGCTCGGAGTCTAGTGTAGTCTCCGTAGTGGGTCATGCTCTGATAGATGTAACATCGGGATGGGATGTCTGAATTGTTTTACTGTTGGTTGTGAACCATTTACATGTAGTGTAATACATGTTTGATTGAATTGAATTATATCCGCTGCGTATTATGCAAATGTTCATTTTGATTAAATAAAGAGCATGACAATTGTTCTTGGAACATGGTGTGAAATGTTTGTGTGACACCCTTGAAGGGCATAATATCTCTGATTGATATATGTTTATTATTTTTATTATATATATATTTGGGGTATTTTTAGAAGGGTGTTACACTATGCATCCCCACCTGCTCATCATCACCTCTAGCTTGCTCTTCTCTAAGAAACTCATATATATATACCTTTTCCAAGAATTCAAACCTAGCATGAGCCCCTATGGTTATTTCCATCTCCCTCATGGCAGCCTTTAGGTCAACTTTTAGATAGTCTACCATCAACTCGGGTGCCTAATCTCGCTAATCCTCTCATGATCTAGAAGTTTCCCCTGAATCGAAAGATGAAGCAAACACGACACATCGTTAAGTGTGATAGAAATCTCACAAAGTGGTAGATGAAATAATGAAGTCTCAATGTGCCATCTCTCCATGAATGCATTAAGCATCTCGTGGTTGACCGTAACATAATAAGTCTTGCACAAGTCCTTCATCCCATATAAGGATAAAGCAGCCTGAAACCATTCATCAGTAGGCTTAGGCAAGCTAGTAATATTCCACATATGGTTAATAACTTTCAGCAGATCACGATCCTGCAGAAAAACTAAATCTATGTCAGAAACTTGTAATATAATAATAAACATAATTTAAAAAGAATGAATCCAACTAATTTTACCTCTCAGGCCCAAATATGTCTAGCAGTATGGTATGGGTAAAGAGGCAGCAATGATAACTCTACAGGGCCTCCTCCAAACTCCTGAGGTGGCACTAGCTCATCAACCTCATTAGCTTGAGATGGACCTAACTCAGTAGCCTCATCAGCCCGAGGTGGCACTAGCTCATCAGCATGAGGTCCCTTTGGTGCCTAGAGTGGCACTAGTGCCTCAGGTACCTCTTGTGAGTCAGGTATCTCTGGCACTTGAATAGGTGAAACCTGTCGCCTACGGGTAGATGGAGGAAGTGATGTGTCAGTAGGTAACATATGTCTCCTACGAGAAGAAGAAGATGGAGATATATGAGCCACAAAAGTCGATGACTCTACATGAATCGGGCGAGAGGGAACATGGGCCTATGAAACCTGACTTTTTTCCCTCCGGACAGATGCATGTTGTGCAATCCTCCTATGCCTCATTTTGTCATCTCTATCAGCCATAATGTTTATAAGTAAACCAGACAATTGTCACACATTTACTACAAGAAACCCTATAAGCAAGAAAAACAACAAAAATATTACGGAGATGCATCTCCGGTTCCTGGGAATCCAAATATTGAAAAATTCCGGAGATGCATCTCCGAAATTTCCTACAACTTTCAACTTCGTTAATGACGGTACTGCAGACCGCCGAACCCCCAAAAATAATGCATTGATCATTATTTTTAACCATCAAACACTTTTTTTAGTATGTTTAAACTATCAATCATGCAAAAACTATTTATTTCTTAACTGAATAATCAATTTCTACTCATTTACATAAAAACTCAAAAAAAATTACAAAAATAAAAAAACTTATCAATTTAGAGTTTACTTCTGTGTTAAATGGTCTATTTGATGTACTTGGTGTTGATGGAAGAAGCTTTGAACTTGGTTGATTGATTTTGAGAGAATGTGAGTTGAGAGAGTTTGAAAAAATGTTTAGAGTGTTTTTTAAAAGTGAAAAAGGAAAAGAGTTATGGCGCGTTTTAGAACCAATACCTTTTGGAGATGCATCTTTGTAATATTTACGAAGATGCATTTCTGTATTGTTTTTAACATTTTTTTGGAATTTTATTGACTCGGGGGTGCGTTCAGAGATGCATCTCTAGAAACTGTGGGCATTTTTGTATTTTCACGTGGTGCTTGAAGCTAGCGGAAATATACCCGAACGTATCGCACGCTCAAACATACAACAGAGTCGCCAACAAACTTTATTCATTCCCGAAGGAAAAGGAAAACATCGATAAAACCTCGGGGAAAGAGATATGCTGGGTAAGGAAGTCGGTTATGCAAGGGGAAGGTATTAGCACCCCAAACATCCATGGTACTCCATGGGAACAATTTTGATTGGTCTCGATCGAATAGGTGTGATATCTAAAGTTTACTCGCAAAAGAATGGGAAAAGGAAAGAAAATAGATAAAGTCTTCGGTGAGGATTGATGCCCTCATGCCTACGTATCCTCATAGTGCAATGAGAAATTCAGAGCTCCGTAGTTCAAAGAACTAATGGTGGGAGGTGAAAAGAAGTGTGATCAAAGTATGGTCTAAACCAAAGGATTATATGATTTGAACTCCAACAAGGGTGAAATATGAACCCAAGAGTAAAACTGGTATGAACCAACAAGTGAGGGCCTACAACACTGTATTGGAATAACCGAAAAAGGATTGAATTAAGTGTTTTGTTTCATAGTGCAAACATCTCTTGGTTCACAAAGGGATACAAGATGGAGCACAAAGGTCTATTGTATTTGGCTCAAAGAAAAGGTATATCACATGAAGTGAATGAAGATAGAATACGAAGGTGTCACGAAAATGAATAGAATGGGGTGACCAAAGTCACATAATTGAATATTTGGTAATAAGTGACTGAAAAGGTACGGTTTGAAACCAAAAGTCAAGGTATATCGGAATCCATAGGAGAAATGGGATTCGTACCATAGAGGAAAACTGGCATCTTGGCCAAAAAGAAGGAATTAAATGTTTGGGGACAATCGAAACAACTCTAGGTACAAATGTGGACTTTTCATTAGGCATCCTAAAAGGATGTATATGGGTATCCAAAGAAAGTGTATTTGATTTCAAAGGAATAATATGTCACTGGAATGAATGGTTTATGATTGAAGGTAGACAATGGATCATGAAAGATATGGATGGTGCTCTAAGGCGGAAGGAATAATTAGGAGTATGCTCGCCAAGGATTTGCATCCTCGTGCCTACGTATTCTCATTGTGCAATGAGAAAATCAGAGCAATCGTAGTTCGGAACTACGAAAACAGAGAGAGATATACAGTGATGAAAAGTATAACTTACACCAAAATAATGGTATCAAGGAAACTCACAAAAAAAACTGGCTTCGAACCCAAGAGTAAAACTGGTATGAACCAACAAGTGGGGGCCTACAACACTGCATTGGAACAACCGAAAAAGAAATGAATTAAGTTTTTGGTTTCATAACACAAACAACTTAGTTCACAAGGTGGACTGTTCATTAGGCATCCTAAAAGGATGAGTATAAGACCCGCAAGAAAGTATTGTTGGGTGCAAGGAAGAATATATCACTTGTTGGGGTACAAACAATTCGAGATCAAAGGAGAATAATATCTTGGATCCATTAAGGAATAAACTCTGAACCGAAGAGCGAAAGAGGTATTGACTAAAACATGGAGGAAACTAGGCATACCCGCTCCTGTCACAGCAAATTAAATGTTTGGGGACAATCCAAACAGCTCGTGGTTCATAATGCGGACTATTCATTAGGCGTCCTAAAAGGATGAACATGGAAACCAAGGAAAAGTGATATTTGATCTCAAAGAGATGATATTGATTGCATGAACGGAGAATGATTGATTAATAAAGAGGTTAGCTCGCGAAGAAACTGGGTTCTCCTGCCTACGTATTCTTATATTGCAATAAGGAATTCAGAGCTTTCGTAGTTCAGCCCACTAGGGCTGAAAGCAAGATGATTAGGGAGGCAAGAAGAGATGATTGAATGATTGAATTGAAATGATTAGAATTGAGGATGAATTAATAAGAGACTTGATAATTGATTGATAGGAATCACACTAAAGTCTATGAATAAGGGCGAACACTTTGAATAGCTAGGGCCTACGCCCCGTACGCAAAGTCGCTCTAAACAAGGATATGAGAAACTTTGTCCCATCATTCATTACTACTTAAGGCACATGGCACATGATACTTCTCTTAACTGACAAATTTTTGAATGAGGATATTCATTGTTGCTCCTTGAGTTGATGTTGTCTTGTATGAAGAAGACTTGGTAATTTTATTGATTCATATTATACTAAAGTCTATGAATAAGGGTGAACACTTTGAATAGCTAGGGCCTACGCCCTATACGCGAAGTCGCTCTAGACAAGGATAGGATAAACTTTGTCTCATCATTCCCTATTGCTTAAGGCTCATTTCGTACAATTCGAATCGTATTTATCAAGTGTTAACCTTTGATTTATCTTGTATAGTTCGCTGCTTGATGTGACTGAGGATGCCTTGATTGAAGATTCTGACTTGAGGCCTTGAGCTCCACAGCTTAGAGAAAGAAGTCTTATTAAGTGATCAAGGATCTTTTGGTCACTAAAATTAGATTGTGGGATTATACAAGTTCAAAGGATTTAATTGATCAAAATTGCTTTTAATCAATTTAATCAGAGGGTTAAGGTTTAATTAGAAAACTAGGTTAAAGCCTAATCTAACAGTTAGAAATTAATCAAGTTATCCTAAGGGAGTTGATTAAAAATTCTATGTTAAAAATCCTAAGGGAGCATGTGTCGCATCCGCGAAAAACAACCGGCGAGCTGAAACAAAACACAACACAGAGCTGCCACTGCGCGTTATTTATCCCAAGATAGGGAAAGGAAACGCTCAGAGAAACCTGGAAAAAGCATGGTCTCGCGACCAAAGAGAAAGGGTAAGGGAGTCGGTTACGCAAGGGGAAGGTATTAGCACCCCTCACGTCCGTCGTACTCGACGGGATCCACGCTCTAAGAAAAGAAAAGGTTGCTAAAACACCACACACACACACGCACCGAAGACAACACAGGTGGGGTTAAGAGAAAGAGAGCTCGATAGGACATCGCATCCTATGCCTACGTATCTCGTCTGGAACGAGAATCAGAGCTGCCGTAGTTCGGCTCACGCACGCCAAACAAGACAAACACAAAAACAGGCAAACATGGAGCCTGAATGCCAATCACTGGACTTACATCAGCATCCGAACCAAAACGCACACAAGAAGGCAAACGTGGAGCCCGAAAGCCAATCACTGGACTTACATCGGCATCCGAACCAAACACACGCACACTGGAACCCGAAGGCCACTCGATGGACTTACATCAGCTTCCAAGCACACAACAACCAACCAGTTAATAGGGAGTCGGGAACTCGAGCCTATAACCGTCAAGCACACACACAAAAAGAAAGAAAAGGTGCCCGGAGAGACCTCGCACGGTCTCCTGCCTACATACCTCGTCTGGAACGAGGATCAGGGCGATGTAGTTCCCCTGAAAGGGAAAGAAATTCTAGCCAGAAACCAAGGGAAGACACACTACCAGGGAGCTGTACTCGAGCCTAGTGTTATCATGCATCATTGCCCTATGTTGTGGTTTCTACCTACTTGCACAACAGCAAGCTAATCCTATCCAGGAAGAAAGCAAGCATGCAAGCATCAATCACAATAAAACAAACATTTCAAATAGCACACACTATATCCAGTCAAGTGAGGCTCAAACAAGGGTGGACTGCCGAGGCAAGTCATCTGTACAAGGTAGAGTTAGCTCTTAACCTTGCCATTGAGAGGCTAAGGTGAAGCTGATGAGAGGTGAGTGAAGATTAGACTTCACAGCTCTTATCCCTAATCAGGGAGAGCTTCAGACAAAGGAGCGTGGGTCCAGAATGGAGGGACCCTTCTACGCTCAAGACTCTGACTCGATTGTGCAACAGCACAAGATCTTGGGTTTGTGTCCCAATGCATCAACACAGTGGTGTGAGCAGGGGGACGACTCAACAGAATAGCGGGGGACAGATTGCATATCCCTTGGGTTCCGCCAATTGCCTCATAGAGGTCTTTACCTGCTTGGCACAACAGTAAACAATCACAATCATCGCCTCTTAAGGAGGACTTCAGACAGTTGCCTGGCCAAGTAACAGGCCAGGTCTTCCAGACTACATGAAGTATAGAGATTCTACCTCAACTGGTTTATACAACCAAGCAGCAGCAAGCAAGTTCTTAAAGAACTGTAAGCGACTAAATGTACCTGAAATCAATCAAGTATCATCAGTACTCAGACAAACCAACAGTAAACAGCAAATGTCAAACAGCCAATTTGTACAGTCAAAACAAGTTAATGCACATAAGTGCAAGCCATGAGCTCAAGCTCAAGCATCAAACCTACAACACAAAACCAATGTTAGTTTACAACATCAAACAATCCCAATTTACAACTTGAATTTTTCTCCTTAAGCCTTTTGCACTTTTAACCTGAAAATCCAAACCAAATGTGAGAAACAAGACCACTAGGCCAAGCCTAGGGTCCAAAGGAGATAAAAAAATCTAAACAGCAAGTGCAAACCAACCAAAATCACATTCAAACAAATTAAAAGCAATTGCAATTGGTCCCATGCTCATACCATTCACCATTATCATTTCATGCACAATTTAACATCAATCATGTAATTTGCAACTTCAAATGACCAAACAGAACTATCTCACTCAAAAACATATCAAAACAGTTCAATTAATTCCACAAAAATTCACACCTAAACAGGACCCATTCAATGTATAGCATATCAATTTTCAGATCAATTGGACAAAAGGAAGTAGGTCAATGAAAATCAAGAAGTCCAGACACATTTATACAAGCCAATTCAAGGCACCAACATAAGCATCAACTTCCAAAAATCATAAAACAGTGACAACAATTAAGAAATGAATGGGATCAAAACCATGATGTCCTATAATGTGTCTAGAATGCTCATGTCAAATTTCATATTCATCCAATACCATATGAGAATTTCACAAGCAAAATGACAACATGTGTCACACAATGTCACAAAATGAGCATACAGAGAAGAAAATTATCAATCAATTATAAAACTCCATCAAAAATTCCAGAAAAATTCTCATGTAATCTTGACATATCAATGATCATCCACACAAAATTTCAGCTCAATCAAACATTCCTAAGCATTTTAAATAAAATCAGAAAGTTGACCTAGCTTGGTGTGACACAAATTGTCACACCTCTATTCAAAAAATCATATCTCCATCACCAAGTATCCAAAAATCACAAACTCTACATGAAAATCACCATCAGCATGTCCAGAATAAGCACAAAAATTTTCATTCATTTCTTTAAAGGTATGAGTATTTCATGAAGGTTTTGGCAAAACATACAAAAATGTGACACATTCCACAAACCCTAGGCCAATTATTTTTCTACACATGCAAAAAATCCACAAAAATCACCATAAAATTCTACACATCATCATGAAAATAATGCAAAAAGTCTCACTCAATTTGGATGAAAAATGAGTGAGATATGAATTTTTGAAGATCATAAAACAAAATGAAATAATCAAAAGAAAAAGAAATGAAATAATTATTTAATAAATGAAGCAGTGGCAATTTTGCAATTCTTAACACATTATCCAAAACGACGCCGTTTGGAATATACGCAGTGGCGCGTCCTGGTTGGTTCACTCTGGCGCCAAACACATTATTTGAAATGAAATCCAGAAAAATGGATCAAACAGCCTATTGTTCATCGTTTTTCAGCCAATAATTTCCAGAAAACACAGATTTCCAAGAACATCGAACATCAACCAAAATTAACAAGAGTATAATCAAAAGAACCGCATGAGCATGTAGATTCAAGATATGTAACCTATGTAACCTAATTCCTACCACAACTCACAGATCGATCAAAAAAAGAAGTGACATCAAACTTTCAAATCGATATATCTTTCTCCACAGTAAATCATTTCACAAACCAAGAGTTGCATCGTGTTCTACATTGAATGAACTTTCAAAAGCATATGATAATTTAAGCAAAAGTGAGAATCGAGTTTTGGTACCTTGGAGATGGCAGCTGGTGTTCTTGAAGCTTTTCGTTCCAATTATCCAAAACAGATCGAGGTTGATGTATAGGAAGATGGATGGAGAAGTTATCTCAGCTCAAACACGATCCAGCAGCAAGAATTCTTAAATCACCATTGATAAGCATCACATGAACAGTCACGATTTGGCAAGGTCCTTGCAACAATTCACCAAAACAGATGTAGCTAATGGTTTGTGGATCTCGAATCAAAAAGAATCAAGCAATTTCATGAAGAAATGATGGAGAAATCTTGAAAAATGTTGATGAAGTTTTTGAGAGAATTTGGAAAATGGAGGGAAAGTTTGTTATGATTTCTGAGAATTGTGATTATGATTTGTAATTCAGTTATGATTAAAGCTTTATACTCCAGCTTAATCACTTTCTTAATCACCAATTAGCAAAAACTCATGTGATTAGCATAATGTGAAATTTAAGTGAGAGTTCCAAAATGCCCTTGCCAAATATTGAACCATGACAGCTCATGACAGCTCAAACAACTTCTATTTGGCATTTGTGATGTGTTGCAAAAACCCTCATTCCAAAATTCCATGTATTTCTCAACTTGGACCATTTTGCCCTTGGATTTTAATTGTTGCACTTGAAAATTGACCTTTTGCATTGATCATTTTTGATGAATTTTGATTATGCACCATGAAAGTACATGTGAAATGGAGTTTGCTCATAAAAAGATCATCCATTTTGGACACTCCATGTGAAAGTTATGCCACTTTGATTATGGGTCTTTTTGGAAATTGAATGGACCATAACTTGTCAACCCTACATGGGAATTTCAAGTTCTTGGACTTTTTGGAAAGGTGAGAGCACGATCTACAACTTTCATGTTGAACAAATTTTCATTTGAAGCTTTTTTGGACACGTAATTTTATGGTGAAAAACTTTCCATTTTTGGAAACTTCCATTACAAGTCACTTTCTATTTTTGGCAATTTTTGTCTGACTTTATTTTCTTCATTCTTGAGCTTTGACATGTCAAATAACACTTGTTCCAACATGAATGAAGCGTATCCAACTCTCTCCCACCTCCAAATCCATAAAATCAAGCACAGTTGACTTTTTCAACTAATAGATAAATTTGGCAATGCACTGATCAACCTAAGCCCCAAATCTCTGATGAAATAGCTCAATGGTGAAACCCTAGCCTCCATAAGCTCAATACAATCATGAAATGATCCCCATATCCATCATAGACCCCATCTCCTGCACAAACCCTGATTGGCCCAATGCAACTGATTAGGGTTGACCAGTGGTCAAAACCCTAATCTCAAGGTAGCTGATCAAACACTTGCACCTCTTGGATGATATCAAGACCACGATGATGATGATGTATCATTGCAAACCAGATGTAGATCAATCCCTCTGAGAACCATGAAACCCTAATTCATAGCCCAATCCTCAGATGGCCAATGATCAGTCAATAAAAACCCTAGGCTTGCATCTCCACCTCTTATCTTCTGACCAAGACTTAGGAGGATGATTGGCACAATGTAACCACATGATATGCAATATGCAATGCCTAATGACCTAAAAATGATATGCAATATATTAAACTAGTCCCAAAAGAGGAGGGCAAATTTTGAGGTGTTACAGCATGTTATAGTTAGTCAAAAATCTTGATTAAAATTCTATGTACAAATTCTAAGGGAACATGCCATTGTAAGGTAAAAATGACAAAATGACCCCTAAGGGATAAAATGGTCATTTCAAAATTTAATTAATTCCTAATAATCAATCCTAATGAAAAATTCAATCAGCTAATTTCTAAAATTTTAATCTAATCTAATTACCCTAAAGACTAAACAAATTCTAATATTTCTACGAAACCTATTAATATCTAATAATTCTAATTGAATTCTAATTATTCTAAATTCCTAAAAGATTATCCAATCAATCAAAATTTCTAATAAAATCTTGAAAACCTAAAAGAAATTTTAAAAAAGGACTTAGGGCCAGTTTGTTTTAGCTTTTAAAAAATAGATTTTTTCTTTGTATTTTTGAAAATGGATTCTACAAAAATATTTTTTAAAATATTATATGTTTTTCTAAATTTGTTTTTTATAAATTAAAAGATTGAATTGTTCATTCTATAACATAAATATACATTATTGAAGATCAAAACATAGTCAAAATCACAATTTTTTGAAAAAATTGTATCTTAAAAATGATTTTTATGAAAAACTATTTGAAATAGCTTCAAAATTAAATGATTTTTTGAAAATTTGATTTTCAAAAAAAGTTTCGATAAAATGATGAAATATCTAAAATAATATTTTAAAAATAACTATTCAAACCAAATTTTCATTTGAAGTTTTTATGAAAAGTTTCTTTGTAAATTTTTTTTACACTAAAATATATAACACTATAAAAATCATTTTTAAAAAAATCCAAAACAAACGGGCCCATAATTATCTAAAATTTGATCTAAATTTAATTGGATTCTAATGTTTCTTAATCACACATTAATCCCTAAATACTTTAATCAAACCCTAATCAACCTAAAAACTTCCTCTAACTCCAAATTAATCTAATCTAGCAAAAAGGGTTTAAAAGAAAGGAATTGGACCCATAATGGGGTGTAGGCCCGGGAAGGGAGGTGGGGATAGGAAATTAGTTTGGGCCTTAAATAAACTTGGACTTACGGCTTCGAATGGACGGATCCTTGCTTCTTTAAGCTTCTTCTTCATGTATCCTTCTTCAATTTCGTTTTCTTCTTCTGTTTCTGTTCTTGCGTTTTCCTTGGTGATTATTGAAGCGATGTTCTGAGAATGGTTCTGTTTGCAGGATTCTGTTGAGGTGATGATGAGGGAGCTCAATTGAGAGTTTGGTTGGGTTTTCGACAGTGATGATTTGAGGCTCTTGTTGTAGTTAGTCATAACTAATATTAATTGAAGGCTTATGAATACTACTTCTTAGATGTTAGTGAGTTAGACATATTGGAACTGCTAGTAATTGGAACCCTGTTATGAATGTCGGCACCGTTATTTTGTGGCTGAAGGCTAGTTATCGATTAGAGAACTTTACTGTTAGGTTCAATTTCTGTTATGCCAATTAGCTACTTTTAGGTGAATTGGTTAGGGTGGTTAAAATCTGTTTTGGATTAGTTAGGCAGTTCTGAAAAAAAGTTAACATTGAGATTAATTGTGTACTGGCGTGCAATGTCGAACTTGGTGTTAAGCCTGCTTGTGCCAGCATCTTGCCTAGAATTATTATCATATGAAATTTCTACATTGGAGTTTAGGAAGAGTACCCATCATTTGATTTCCGTCAGTGATTAATTTTGATTTGCAAATGTTGTTATCCAAAACCAAATTTTTTCTCGAAAGTTTCAGGATTGCTGTATTTGTTTGATGATATGGTTATGATATGTATGATCATGCATTGATTTTGTTTTGCTTGTGACATTTGCTTATAACAACATGTATGTGAATGATCTTGTAGGGTGGATTGCACACATGAAGATGGGTTGAAGGATGGAATTGGAAGGTGGTTTGGATTCATGGGATCTATTGAAGATGGGACTGTTTTGGAATTGGAGTCATTTGGGGAGAAATAATTTGGATGTAATTATGACTTGTTGCATGTAGAATTGGATTTGTATTTGAATGTAATAGGAATGATTGTGTATGATATGTTGTAATTGAAATGTGAATAATGGTTAAATGTAACTTGGAACCCCAAATGGTTTAAATGGGAATTAGATGTGATTTTTGTAATCGAAGATTGTATGAAGTTTTTTGTATGAAAGGATGGAATCTTGATACTGAAAGTGCAATGGTTTATAATTGAGTTGAAATGGTTTCTATATGGGATTGGAAATTGGATGGTTTAAATTGATATGGATATGGTTATGATTGGAATTTCGGACTTGGAAATGTGATGCTTCAAATTTGAATTGTAATGATGTTTGAAATGAGATGTTTAACCTTGATATTTTGCAAATGAAAACAATCCAAGATGTACCAAGCATATATAAATGAAACATGTTTTTCATACATTATGAATCAATTTTCAAAACAAGTTTCACTTTAATGCAAATGTTCTAATTCTAACCACCAATGTGACTAATGAACCATGTCTAAAATGAAGTGTCATGACACAAGATTTAGAAAAATGCCACTTGATTCGTTGACTTTGGTCAATTAAGTGATCAAAAAGTCAACAGTTGATCAAAAGTCAACTTAGGTGGAAATGGTGCAATGATGAAATGTAATGGACCAAAGTTATACATGCCTTTGTAAACCATACCAACCAAAGGACTTGTGCTACTGAATTGATCTTGAACCAATGAACTTCAATCTTGCCATGCAATGAATTGGATCACACAAACCTTAATGAGATCAAGAACATGTATGACCTTGAATGAACCCTAATCCAGGAATTAGGAACATGAATATTAGTCAAGCAAATGAACCATCTGTAATGGATCAGATGCATCAAATGAATCCTCAATCTTGGACACACACCAGGAATGCTAATGCCATAACAAGAAACTAGGGTTTCATGTAGGTCAAAGTTCAACACCATGTATCAACCAAGAATCTCAAACCAAGTGAGGAATCCCCACAAGCAGTGCACCAATGTCATGAACCACATCTAAGGTATTCAAGACATCAATGAAAGCCAACATGATTTATGAACTTCAAAGATCAATGATTAGGGTTTCAAACCAAACACAAAGCTCCATAAGCAAAGTCTCAAACCATGGGCCCACAATTAGGGTTTAAAAGTCAAGTCCAAATGCACAGAGGTTAAACAACAAGATCCCATAGGAGCATAGTCAAGAACTAGAGTTTGGATTCCCAGATATATAAACTTCAAGAGTCAAAGTCCCAAAGAATCAATTAATTAGGGTTTCAACCCTCATGATGAGTAATGCCACAATCTTCAAGCCAGGACCCTGATTTTCATTAGCCACAAACCTTGAATCTATGATACTTGTTAGCAAATGTTAATCATGAATGAATGATGTACATGTATGAGGCATGAGTGAGTATAGATGGATCTCAAGTTACAGGTTAGATAAAAACAAAAAGGGAGGGAAAAGTTTAGGGTAGAATACTGCCTTAGTAATAAATTTTAAGTGTTTTTTTAATTTTTAATTTCTTTCAAATTGATTGTCGCTACTACGGAAAAAAACCTCTCATAACGGTTGGAAAAGGGATACAACCGTGTTCGACTAACCGTTGTGAGGTAAGGTGTGATTGTATGTATGATTCTTTCCACCACGGTCGTGCGACCGTGATTATAAGTCAAGTAGCGCTCAACCTATCACAACAGTTACTTTAAACAACCCTTGTTGTATGTCTTAACTTATCACAATGATTACTTTAAATAAATATTATTGTATGTTGATGACAGTCTGTCATTGCATATAATTAGGCGAAGAATCAGTGAAAAATAAGTGAAAGATGATTCAAAAGGAAGAAGAAGGACCCAAGAATGAGTGAAAAATAGCCAAGTATGGAAGAATGGGACTTAGTGAAAATTCTGGTGAAAATAGTGTTTTTAACGCAGTTACTAGAATAATCACACGCACCATTGTGTGACATCACTTACGTGATAAAGATGTATCAGTTACATTGTGCGCGATGCAACTATAATGTGCGTGATGGGCACTTTTCTGGGCTTTTTCTGACGCATTCTGAGCTCTTTTTAAGGTGATTTTCATCAATTTTACAAGGGATACAATTTTGGGAGATTGAAGCACGAATTAAAGAGCACAAGTGGTGATTTTTGGAGCATTTGAAGTCAATTGAGGCCATCTCTTCAAGGGACTTCTTATGTTATCTTTATTTATCAATTTTGGTATTTTTAATTGCATTATGAGTAGCTAAATTCTTCTAGGTTAGGTTATGTTAGGATGAACATATTTCTATATTATTGGATTCTATATTGATTTGACCATTGTATGAACCTAGTGATTTGTAATCTTATTCAATCGCATCTCGTTTGTAATTCTTTTTATGTGAGATACTCTCTTAATTTGATTTTGGGCATATAGGGAATACTAACCATTAGTGTAAATGTTTGATTGGCTGCATTGTATGGTAAAACACTAGCTGGATTCTAATGTCTTGACTGATGTCATGACATGCTGTGAAGATGACTGTTTGACTGCATTGTATGTTAGAATATCTAACTGTACTCTGATGTCATGACATACTTGAGTTGCATGCTGCAGGTTTAGCTAATACAGGATCTACTAAATGTCAAACTAGATATTATGACATTCATCCATGTCAGCAGATACTGAGGAATAGAACAACTGGTGTTCTATAATAACTCAGTATTTATTTCCAGTGTGTTTATCAAGGGGATAACAGACCTGGCACAAAGCCTACTGTCTGAATGTCAAACTGGATGTTATGACATTCATCATTGACAGCATATACTGAATAATAGGCAGGTTGGTTGTCTGCTACAGTTCAGTATGTTTCTCAGTCTGCTTATCAAGAGGATAACAGACCTGACGTAAGGCTCATTGTGTAAATGTCAAATTGGATGCTTTGACATTTATTAATGTACGTTGTTACTGAAGTATGGACAGATTCGTCCTGTACAGTACAACAAATTTGTACATTCTGTTTTCAGGAAGATAACAGACTTAGCATATGGTCTATTCTTTGGATGTCAAACTAAATGTTGTGACATTCACTCCTGGCAACATATGCTAAATTGTAGGTTGTTTAGTTTTTCTGTTTCAGCATTTTTCTCAGGCTATTCTTCAGGAAGTCAACAGCTGAGCTAAAATCCAGGAAACTAACAACTAAGCTACAATTAATGAACCTAACAAATAGCCTATTTGTTAGTAACCTAGTTGTGGAATTTAGGTTAACTCGCTTGACCTTAAATTCAGGAAATACAAGTACAAGGCCCAAGTGCTGCAATATAAAAGGATGGCAATCCTTATTTCAGAACTCGGGGGATTTGAGGCGTGAAGATTATTTGTCCATCATACTTCACTGCTGTATTTTTGTGTGTCTTGTATTAGGTGTATCTTGTGAGCCAAGCTATTATCACTGAGATGATTGCATTAGTATAGGGTGTTCATTGAGTTGTAAGTGTTGTGACACTCTAAGCTTTTAAGCGTGAGTGTTGTGTATCTTGATTAAAGCTGTTAAGCACAATCAAGAGTTGTTTGAAGGGTGACTTCAAAATTGTCTTTAATCTTAATTAAAGGTTGTAATCACTGAGGTGATTGAGGGGGAGTGAGTAGGAACTCTGATCTTAGTGTAAGATTGAAATTGCATTGGGTAGGTGTTAAGTGATAGGGTTAAACAGGTGGTTTAAGGTCTGAATTAATACTACTAATAGTGGATTTCCTCCCTGGCTTGGTAGCCCCCAGACGTAGGTCATGTTGGACCGAACTGGGTAAACAATTCCTTGTGTTATTTACTGCACTTACTTTTTAAGTTCTGCATAATTCTTGTCTGCGCAGAATTGGATTTCATAACAACCCGTGTGACATCGAAAGTCTGTTAACTAGAATTTCAATTGGCATCAGAGCAGGCACCCTGCCTGTTAATTTCTGGGTGAGATCTAGGGAAGTTACTTTCTAGTACCATGGACAAGGATGTAGGACACTCAAATAGACCACCCATGCTGGATGGTTCTAACTATGATGACTGGAAGCCTCGTATGATAGCCTTCTTAAGGTCTCTAGATAGCAAAGTCTGGAGAGCTGTCAACAAAGGATGGGAACATCCAACGAAGACAGGTAACGATGGAGTCAGTATGCAAATTCCTGAAAAAGAGTGGGACAAAGAGCAAGAGGCATTAGCCCTTGGAAATTCTAAGGCCTTGAATGCTTTGTTCAATGGAATAAGTAAGAACATCTTCAGACTGGTGCACCACTGTGAGCTGGCCAAGGAAGTTTGGGATACCCTCAAGATAACTCATGAAGGTACCTCCAAGGTGAAGATGTCTAAACTTCAGATGCTGACCACCAAGTTTGAAAATCTGAGGATGAAAGAGGATGAGACTATTCATGACTTTCACATGAATATTCTTGAAATTGCCAACACCTCTGGTAGCTTAGGTGAGAAAATGGCTGAAGAGAAACTTGTAAGAAAGATTCTCAGGTCATTACCTAAGAGATTTGCCATGAAGGTCACTGCTATAGAAGAGGCTCAGGAGATCTGCAATATGAAGGTGGATGAGCTCATTGGTTCTCTCCAAACCTTTGAAATGGGCTTGTGTGAGAATGTTGAAAAGAAGAACAAAAACGTAGCTTTTGTATCAAATACTGAAGAGGAGTCAGAAGCAAGATATACTGGAGGTGATGAAAGCATATCAGAAGCCATAGCCATGCTTGGGAGACAGTTCAACAAGTTCGTGAAGAAGATTGATCAAAAAGGTAGACCAAATGTCAAGAACATCTCGTCTGATATCAGGAAAAGATCAACTTCTGAAGAAAAGTTCAACCAAGGCAAGGGAATCCAGTGTCATGGATGTGAAGGTTATGGACACAGTAGAGCTGAATGTCCTACTTACCTCAAGATGCAAAAGAAGGGGCTATCTGTCACATGGTCTGAAGGGGATTCTGAGACTGAATTTGAAGGAGAATCTGATAAACATGTCACTGCACTAACTAGTGTTTGTGCCACTGATGATGACTCAAGTGCAGATGAACTGACCTTTGATGAACTTGCTGCATCATATAAGGAGCTATGTGTCACCAGTGCAGAAGTGCGTGTACAAGGAGAAAAGCAGAAGAAGCTCATCAAGGAGCTGGAGGATGAGAGACAGAAGCATCTGACAGTCATAGATGGTCTAAATGGTGAGATAACCTTGCTGACCTCCAAGCTGGATCAAATGACGAAATCCATCAGAATGCTAAATAAAGGAACAGACTCCTTGGAAGAGATCCTAAAGGTGGGACAGAAGTCTGGAACCATGTCTGGTTTAGGCTTTGTGAAAAAATCCTCAGCTGAACTCAAACGCTCAAAGGCTAAAGTTCAGAAATTCAAGCGGAGGTCACACCCAATGTCTCAACATCAGGGAACCAGGATGAGTAACCATCAGAAGAAGAAATTTCAGCGATGGAGATGTCACCACTGTGGTAGGTTTGGCCATATAAAAGCCTTCTGCTACAGGCTGCATGGCTATCCTAACCAAGCCCCTCATGTCAGACCTAAGCATAAGGCATATAGGCATAATTCCCCCATCAAGAAACGACAATGGTATGCTAGGTTAGCTCACACAGCTCTAAGGGCATCTACCAGAGAAGACTGGTACTTTGACAGTGGCTGCTCAAGACATATGACTGGTATGGAGAATTTATTGGTGGATATACAACCTCGCACTACCAGTTATGTGACCTTTGGTGATGGTGCTAAAGGAAAAATAAAAGGTGTGGGTAAGCTAGACTGCTCTGGAGTTCCAGAACTAAATAATGTGTTGTTAGTAAAAGGACTAACTGCTAATCTCATCAGCATAAGCCAGCTGTGTGATCAAGGGTTCTATGTTCAGTTTACTAAGGAGCTATGCGTTGTGATGAATGGAGACAATCAGGAAGTTATGAGAGGATCCAGACCCAAAGATAACTGTTATCTGTGGGAACCTAAAGTCTCAAACTTTTCCATAATTTGCTCCTCAGCCAAGGAAGAACAGGAGGTGAAGCTGTGGCATAGACGCCTTGTTCATCTCCATTTAAGGGGAATGAAGAAGATCATATCCAAGGAAGCAGTCAGAGGAATCCCAAAGCTGCTTAATGATGAAGGAAAAGTCTGTGGAGAATGTCAGGTCGGCAAGCAAACCAAGATGTCACACCCTAAGCTGCGACATCCTACAACCTCCAAAACTCTGGAACTTCTGCACATGGACTTAATGGGACCTATGCAGGTTGAGAGTCTGGGCGGAAAGAGGTATGCCTATGTGGTTGTTGATGACCATTCCAGATACACTTGGATAAGCTTCATCAGAGAAAAGTCAGATGCATTTGATGTCTTCAAAGAACTGTGCATCAGACTTCAAAGGGAAAAGGACAGTTGTGTTGTCCGAATTAGGAGTGACCATGGGACGGAGTTTAAGAATTCTAAGTCTGATGAGTTTTGCTCGTCTGAAGGGATAAGTCATGAGTTTTCCTCTCCTATAACTCCTCAGCAAAATGGGATAGTTGAGAGAAAAAACAGAACTATTCAAGAATCTGCCAGGGCAATGATTCATGCAAAGAAGCTTCCTATGCACTTTTGGGCGGAAGCGATGAATACAACTTGCTATGTTCACAATAGAGTTACCTTGAGAAAAGGAACCTCCTCCACTCTGTATGAAATATGGAAAGGCAGAAAGCCCATTGTGAAGTACTTTCATATCTTTGGAAGTAAATGTTACATTCTCACAGATCGTGAACAGAGAAGGAAAATGGATCCCAAAAGTGATGAGGGTATATGCCTAGGATACTCAACTAACAGCAGAGCTTACAGAGTGTTCAACTATAGGACCAATGTCCTGATGGAATCCATAAATGTCATTGTGGATGATAAAGAGGAAGGAATCAATGTCATAGAGGATGTTGGAACATTCCTTGATACTTCAACAGACATACCAGTCAAGTCTGAAGAAGTACATGAGACTCCTCCTGAATGTGAGGTAGATGCACCCACCAAAATGCCATCTATCAAAATTCAGAAAGACCACCATAAGGATCTTATCATAGGGGATCCCAATAGTGGTATGACTACCAGGTCAAGGGAAATTAGCTCAAATTCCTGTTTTGTATCCAAGGTTGAACCAAAAAATGTGAAAGAAGCCCTGACTGATGAATATTGGATCAATGCCATGCAAGATGAACTAGAGCAGTTTAAAAGGAATGAAGTATGGGAGCTAGTTCCATGACCTGAAGGGACTAACATCATTGGTACCAAGTGGATTTACAAGAACAAGTTTGATGAGAAAGGAGTAATCACTAGGAATAAAGCAAGACTAGTGGCTCAAGGATATACTCAAGTTGAAGGGGTTGATTTTGATGAGACGTTTGCACATGTTGCTAGACTTGAGTCAATCAGATTGCTGTTAGGTGTGGCCTGCATTTTGAAGTTCAAATTGTTCCAAATGGATGTGAAGAGTGCGTTTTTGAATGGCTACTTAAATGAAGAAGTCTATGTGGAACAACCTAAAGGGTTCTGTGATCCTAACCAACCTAAACATGTGTACAAGTTGAGGAAATCCTTGTATGGGTTAAAGCAAGCCCCTAGAGCTTGGTATGAAAGGTTGACTGAATTTCTGACCTCTAATGGGTACAGAAAGGGTGGAATAGATAAGACCTTGTTTGTGAAGGATACAGATGGTAAAATCATGATTGCCCAAATCTATGTGGATGACATTGTCTTTGGTGGAATGTCAGAGCAAATGGTGAAACATTTTGTTCACCAGATGCAATCTGAGTTTGAAATGAGTCTGGTTGGGGAACTGACTTATTTTCTTGGAATGCAAGTTAACCAAATGGAGGATTCTATGTTTCTCTCCCAAAGCAAATATGCCAAAAACATAGTTAAGAAGTTTGGTATGGATAATGCTAGGCACAAAAGAACTCCTGCACCTACGCATTTAAAGTTAACCAAAGATGATGGAGGTCCCAGTGTTGATCAATGCTTGTATAGAAGCATGATAGGTAGTCTACTAAATCTAACTGCAAGTAGACCTGATATTTCCTATGCAGTTGGAGTGTGTGCTAGATACCAAGCAGAGCCCAAAGTGAGCCACTTGAATCAAGTCAAGAGGATTCTCAAGTATGTCAATGGGACTTGTGACTATGGGATGCTATATTCTCATGGCTCTGAGCCTGTCCTATCTGGGTATTGTGATACTGATTAGGTTGGGAGTGCTGATGACAGAAAAAGCACATCAGGAGGATGTTTCTTCTTGGGAAACAATCTCATATCATGGTTCAGCAAGAAGCAGAACTGTGTATCTCTGTCCACTGCAGAGGCTGAATACATAGCGGCTGGAAGCAGTTGTTCCCAATTGGTGTGGATGAAACATATGCTTACTGAGTACAATGTCTCTCAAAATGTCATGACATTGTTCTGTGATAATCTTAGTGCCATCAATATTTCCAAGAATCCCATCCAACACAGCAGGACCAAACATATTGACATTAGACATCACTTCATCAGAGATCTGGTGGAAGACAAAGTGATTACCTTAGAACATGTAGCCACTGAACTACAACTGGCTGACATACTTACAAAGGCTCTGGATGCTACTCAGTTTGAAAATTTAAGAGGCAAACTGGGAATATGCCTTTCTGAGGACTTATAGCAACCAATGATGTTTGGGATGTATTGTTTAATATCTCAACCTATTAAACGATTGAAAGTGTGCTATGACTGGACAACAGTTCACAGCTATGTTACTTGCTGCAAGTGTAGTAACAAGATGTTAAGGGGATATCCTAACCTAGGTCGGCATATGTGCCTGCTGGACTTCAAGAAAGTGTTCATGCAGGAGTGGCTCAAGATGTCAGACTCAAAGTCATGGCATCTGATATGGGTGTACCTGCTGTAAAGCAAGAGTGTGTGACTACTTGATCAAAGCTGTGAAGCAAGATCAAGTGGGTGATGTCTTGATCAAAGCTGTAAAGCAAGATCAAGAGGGGGTATTCTTGATTGTTACTGTGAAGTAAAATCAAGACTGTAATTCTGTCATTTGTGTAATTCTGTTTATGTTGGTATGTAATTTAAAGTGTTGCTTTGGCAACATTTTTGACAAAAAGGGGGAGTAACACCCGTGATGGTGATGCCCCAGGACAACAGATTGTTTTGCTAAACAGATATTTAAGATCCTTTAATCCAGAGGTTGTGCTGCAGCTGATGTTCCACTTCTATGAGTGTGAGTGTGTTTATGTGTGCTGCAATTATAAGTTTTTATTTAACTTCTGTATGTGTGCTGCAATTAGAAGTTTTTATTTAACTTCTGTATGTGTGCTGATATGTGAAGTTTTTACTTAACTTCCATATGTGTGAGTGTGCTGCTACTCTGAGTGTATTAGCTAGGTTAATTTCCTGCTAGATGTGTGTCTTCCGCTGCTGTGGACTCTGTTGTGAGGCCAAAGTGTTTTAGCCAAAAATTTGCCAAAGGGGGAGTTTGTAGATGTTTGATTGGCTGCATTGTATGGTAAAACACTAGCTGGATTCTAATGTCTTGACTGATGTCATGACATGCTGTGAAGATGACTGTTTGACTGCATTGTATGTTAGAATATCTAATTGTACTCTGATGTCTTGACTGATGTCATGACATACTTGAGTTGTATGCTGCAGGTTTAGCTAATACAGGATCTACTGAATGTCAAACTAGATGTTATGACATTCATCCCTGTCAGCAGATACTGAGGAATAGAACAGCTGGTGTTCTTTAATAACTCAGTATTTATTTCCAGTCTGTTTATCAAGGGGATAACAGACCTGACACAAAGCCTACTGTCTGAATGTCAAACTGGATGTTATGACATTCATCATTGACAGCATATACTGAATAATAGGCAGGTTGGTTATCTGCTACAGTTCAATATGTTTCTCAGTCTGCTTATCAAGAGGATAACAGACCTGACGTAAGGCTCATTGTGTAAATGTCAAATTGGATGCTTTGACATTTATTAATGTACGCTGTTACTGAAGTATGGACAAATTGGTCCTGTACAGTACAACAAATTTGTACAGTCTGTTTTCAGGAAGATAACAGACTTAGCATATGGTCTATGCTTTGGATGTCAAACTAAATATTGTGACATTCACTCCTGGCAACATATGCTAAATTGTAGGTTGTTTAGTTTTTCTGTTTCAGCATTTTTCTCAGGCTATTCTTCAGGAAGTCAACAACTGAGCTAAAATCCAGGAAACCAACAACTAAGCTACAATTAATGAACCTAACAAATAGCCTATTTGTTAGTAACCTAGTTGTGGAATTTAGGTTAACTCGCTTGACCTTAAATTCAGGAAATACAAGTACAAGGCCCAAGTGCTGCAATATAAGAGGATGGCAATCCTAATTTCAGAACTCGGGGGATTTGAGGCGTGAAGATGATTTGTCCATCATACTTCACTGCTGTATTTTTGTGTGTCTTGTATTAGGTGTATCTTGTGAGCCAAGCTATTATCACTGAGATGATTGCATTGGTATAGGGTGTTCATTGAGTTGTAAGCGTTGTGTCACTCTAAGCTTTTAAGCGTGAGTGCTGTGTATCTTGATTAAAGTTGTTAAGCACAATCAAGAGTTGTTTGAAGGGTGACTTCAAAATTGTCTTTAATCTTAATTAAAGGTTGTAATCACTGAGGTGATTGAGGGGGAGTGAGTAGGAACTCTGATCTTAGTGTAAGATTGAAATTGCATTGGGTAGGTATTAAGTGATAGGGTTAAACAGGTGGTTTAAGGTCTGAATTAATACTACTAATAGTGGATTTCCTCCCTGGCTTGGTAGCCCCCAGACGTAGGTCATGTTGGACCGAACTGGGTAAACAATTCCTTGTGTTATTTACTGCACTTACTTTTTAAGTTCTGCATAATTCTTGTCTACGCAGAATTGGATGTCATAACAACCCGTGTGACATCGAAAGTCTGTTAACTAGAATTTCAATTAGTCTATGTGTTGGACCTAGGTCAATTGTCGTACTTACGCTGGTTGAATAAGGATAGGAGACCCCGAGTAGTGGCATAGAGAATTAACATTCTATATATCGCTTAACCCTACTTACCCTGGCGGATTAGGGATAGAAAGCTCTGAGTAGTGGTTAGTGAGTTATTTCGGGAGGGATCGACTATAACGGTTTTGTTAATTCACCGTGGGATTATAGTGATTAGATCATTCATATAGGGCATCAAACATCAACAATAAAGGAATAAGGGATTCTACAACATAACTTGGCAAGTTTTGTGACATTGTTTACTCGTTTATTTACTTTCCGTACTGAAACTCAAAATCTCCCTATTTTTAATAGTTTTTATAAATTGCAAAATTTTGTCTTGCTTGGAGGCAGTCCCTGTGGATTCAATCTTTTTATTACTTCGAAATTATCGGTGCACTTACCGAGAAGTCATCGAGTTTTGTGAGTCGTTGTCGGGGTCTGTTGATATTTCAACAAGGCGACATTTATGAAATTGTTTATTTTTAGTATTTTTAATTTTTGTTTTATTTTCTTGTTTATCATAATGCTACTGAGGTATTTTATGTATGTTCATGCGCAGTTCAAGATCAACATTAATTCCATTTGATCCAAAAATTGAAAGAACTGCACGTGCTCTCAGAAAAGTAGTTAAAAAAGCATCTATGGACGATATAATATCATAAGAAGAGCAACTATCAAGTTCTTGTGACTATGAAGAATAAGTCATCATGGCAGTTGCACAAACCCACACTATGGGACTAATGTAAAGGAACTGATGAATGACAGATTTCTAGGTTTTTTTTACCGGCAGACCCTGCTAACTTTGATATTAAGAATTTTGTCCTTTCAGGTCTAAGAGACAATCCGTTCGACGGGAACATTATCATAAATCCATGGGCTCATGTTGCACGCTTCTATGAAACCGCTTGTTGGTGTAAGCCCTAGAGGCCAATACTTTTGGTACTTGTATCGAATTATTTATTAATAATAAAAGGCATTTTCTTTATTATGGTTGATTAATAAAGTCCCTAGAATAGATAGTCCGTTTAATGTATTAAGTGTGACTTAATCATGAGAACACATTAAACATAAGGACACTATTCTTAAAGTATCCGTAGTCGAGCTTTAGTGTGAAGTGGGATAGCATTAAAGCATTAAGACTATTATGTTTGTAGACTGATTATCACATCTCATGGATCATGGATAAAGAGTTACCAAGTCTTAAACATAGGTATGAATATTAGGAGTAATATTTATACCGGATTGACCCGCTATGAGAATACTATATAGAAAGTTATGCAAAGTGTCATAAGTTATTCTCATGGTGATAATAGTGTATACCACTCTTCGACCTGAAACCACTATGGATCCTAGATGTAGAGTCGAGTGCTTTATTGCTGATCTAACGTTGTCCGTAACTGGATAACCATAAAGACAGTTGATGGGTACTCCACAAAGTATGCTGAGGGACATGAGTGTCCTAGATGGAATTTGCCTATCCTGCGTAACAGGATAAATGTCTATGGGCCCAATATTGAACTGGACAAGGGTGACACGGTTTATACCTTGTGTTCAATATAGACATAAGGGCAAAGGGGTAATTATACACATAATTATTATCACAGGAGGTTTTGTCAGATCACATGACATTTTCGTGACTTGGATAGCAGTGATGTGTTGCTAGATACCGCTCACTATTTATTATGTTAAATGCGTGATTTAATATAATTGTCAACGTCGCGAAAACCTATAGGGTCACACACAAAGGACGAATTGATGAGAGATAGAATAATTAAGGAACATCGTAAGGTACGATGTACTTGAGTAGAATACGAAATATGGTAAGGTACCAAATACTTAAGTGATTTTGGCATATTATGAGATATGGGCCAAAATGCACTTAAGTGGGCTTTTTGGCTTGAAGCCCACATAAATGGTTCTATAAATAGAACCCCTTGGGTAGAAGCATTAAAAACTCACTGAGACAGAAAACACAACTGAAGAGTTGGAATTTCGTATCTCTCTCACTCAAAGCCTTCATTCATAACAGCTAGCACTGCGATTGAAGGAATCCGTTCGTGTGGACTGAGTAGAGACGTTGTCATCGTTCAACGTTCGTGATCGCCCCGTGGATCTGTATCAAAGGTTTTGATCATTATCAGAAATCTGCACCAAAGGTTTGAATCGTCACAAGAGGTAACGATTCTATCAATAATCATGCCCATTCGTAAGGATCACTAAATGGAGAAAATTTTTAAATTCCGCTGCGTCTTAGATGGCAATTCTCCTTCACCGCTTTGATGTGCAAATTTGAAAATGTCACGAACGACCAAGTAAAGTTACGGTTGTTTGGTTTCTCACTCATTGGAAGGGAAAAAGATTGGTTATTATGCCTTCCAAATGGAACCATTCAAACATGGAAGGAGCTAGAGGATAAGTTCTTGGAAACATTTTTCACCACCATCCAGTTTACTGAGAGGAGAGTTGAGATAGTCAATTCCGAACAACAAGACACAAAGTCACTGTATGACTCTTGGGAGAGATTCAAGTTACTACTAGGATGATGCCCCAATCATAATATGAACAATATGGAGTATATGCAAATTTTCATTAAAGACCTCAAGAGTCAAACATGTATGTTTCTAGATGCTTCTGCGGGAGGCACGATTACACAAATGACCGAACCACAAGTCAAGGATCTAATTGAAAAGATGTGCATGAATGAGTACCATTTTAAAAGGGAAAGATCAGTGAAAGTTGAAACAGTGGGGACACTCAAAGGTATGCTAACTGTTGATACTGAAACTTCATTATTAGCTCAAATTGAATTGTTAAATAAGCAGCTAGCTAAAGGCTGCTTAAACAAAGCTAAGTGAGCCAGGTACAATCACTTAAGTATGACTTTTATGGAGGAGGACATGCAAACGAAAGGTGATCTTTAGAAGGGTTAAGTTAAGAGACCCAATTTGAAAATTTTCAGAAGAACAACCCCTATTCCAATACCTACAATCGGGGATGGAAGGATCATCCAAATTTTCGTTGGAGCAACAACCAAAACCAAAGTGGTAACCAAGCTATGCAACAAAACCAACAAACTTCCAATTTCCAAAGGAAGCATTCACAAGAGACTTTGCAAAATTTAATTAAGGTCACTCATAATGGTTTGGAGCAGGTAAATAAGAATCATAAGACGATGAGTATAAACCATGTTGCTTCCATCAAAAAGTTAGAGACACAAATTGGTCAATTGTATAGGCAGATAGCTGCTTTACCAAGCTCGAGTGGAGGATTCTCAGGTAATACGGTAGATAATCCAAAGAATGAGTCTTGAAACGCTGTTGAAACAGGTGTTGGACTGATTTCTAAGAAAGAGATGGATGATATAGTTGAAGAGGGGATAATGGAAAAGGGAGAATTAAGGAAGGAAATATAAGAGAGTGAATTTCAAGGTGACCAAGAAGAAAAAGGAGTCACCATTGATCAATTAATAGACAAAAACTCTCCATGGAGAAGAATAAATAACCAAATCCTTAATGACCTCAATCCACCACTACCTTATTATATTAAGGAACTGTATCCTATAATAAAGAGAAAAAAAACTTCATGAAGATGAAGAAGGAATGTTTACCAAGTTTAAAGAGATGCTGAAGACACTTCAGGTAAGTATTTCTTTCCATGAGGTTTTGCAAATTATGCCTAAATTTGATAAATTCATGAAGGCACTATTTAAGGGCAAAAAGCAAAAAGTGGACAAGGCACAACTAAATATGACTAGGATGGACAAGGCACAATTATGTGCCTAAAGCATTGCCACCAAAGCTAAAGGATCCAAATAAGTTCTCTATATCTTGTACTATTGGTGGAATGGATATCCCACATGCCTTGTGTGATTTGGGTTCAAGTATAAATGTGATACCACTGGATAAAGTTAAAGAGCGTGACTTAGGAGAGATAATACCAATCAATATTACTCTTGCTTTAGTTGATTCACCTGTTACTCACCCGGTTGGTGTTATACAAGATGTGTTAGTGCATGTTGACGGTTTAGTATTTTCGACATATTTTCTGGTATTGGACATGAAAGGAAACTCTGAAGGCTCAATAATTCTCGGACGCTGATTCTTGGCAACTGCGAAAGCAAAGATAGATGTGGAGACAAGTGAACTTATTTTGAAATTTAATAAGGAGAAGGTGACTTTTAAGGTGTATGACTGGACACCGTATGTGGACGACTTTGATACATTCTACCATGTGGAAGAAAAAGGTACCAAGGTTGACAAGTGGATGACGACAACCACCTTGACCAGCGTAAGGGTTCCCTTTGCACTTGACGTGCCTTAGGCATGGGCCATCAAGCTAGTAACAGAAATGAAGTGCTTGATGGGAGGCAACCCATCGGTAAGAATTTATTTATTTTACCTTTGCTTTTAATTTTATTTTTAGAATAAGTCACGTTTGCATGTTGTTATTGTGTTAAAAAGAAAATAGGGTGGAAGAGAAAACAAAAAGAAAAGAAAAAGTTAGGAAGCGACGCATCGTGCACACGATGTGTATTGTGCACACGATATAGATGTTGGAGATTTCTTGTACCGTTGTCATCATGTACGCGATAACTCCATAACACATGCGATATAACTGTTGTAAAGAGATGTTACACATATTTGTTTCTCTCGCGTCCGCGATGCATTTGTAATGTGTGCGATGAACAACAGTCAGAAATATTATATATAGGGTCTGATTAAGTCTCTTTTCCTCACAACTTTTTCTCTACCCCCTCTCTCTCTTTCTGACATATTTCTCTGAGTTATTTAGGAAAATTTTCTTTCTTTTTCCTCTGAGCGTGTTGTTTCTATGTGTTTGTTGTAGGAACCATGACACCAAAAAGAGTACGAGTTGTACGCAAGTCTTATTCAAGGGCTGTCCCCACTCTAATTACTTCCACCTACTCCGACCATAAGTTCTTATTCGAGGCTCTTGCTGAAAAGTATGTCAAGATGTTGGACTACCACATAAGAAAGTGCTTTCGAGAGTGAAAACTTGCAAGGGTTTGGGGAAGTGGTTGAGGTGCTTCAATAAAGGCGATGGGTAAGTTTTAATAATTTGATTCGTGAAACCAACAAAACCATAGGGTTAGAATCCTACGCCAACGCTGCTTTTGGCGCGCATGGAACCTATCAATCCTATGTGCAGGGTAAGTATATTGACTACTCTCCTACTTCTAATCTTATCTTTAATTTGGAATTTCCTCTTGTATGCACCATTAGGAACTATATACAAGATTATAAGGTTAATTGCTGAAAATATCAAATATATGACTAACACTACACAACGAGCTTGTTGGTATTTTTGTATCATTAATGAATTGTGCAGGAGAGAACGTCTACCTGAGTACCCCAAAGATAAAACTATCATTCCTAAAGCACCCCTCAACGTATCGGGTATAAGGATTATGGAAAACATGCATCAAGGAGAAGATGCTCAAGAAGATAAACAAGATGGAAATGATGAAGAATTCAACTAACCACCAATGCAAAATCAACCACAACAAATGCAAGGTCAGATGACATGAGAATTTCAAATAAGGATGGAAGCTCATGTCGTAGTGGTTACGATGTGGATTGAAGAATTTTCACCCACTTTGTATGCAAACCCTCCCAGATTTGCTCCGACGTTTAGAGACTTCTACAATCAACAAGAAGACCATATGCCGACTCAAAGCTTAAGAGACTAGTTTGCATCAGTTGAAGAGATGAAAATTACTTCATCAATCAAGATCAGGAGCAAGCAAGGAGGAGAGACCACATGTGAACCGAATGGACTCGATAAAACAACGACTTCAACAACACTATGAACGACATGCATGACCTTTTCCGCGATGGCAATATGTGAAAAGAATTGTAGTTTATTTTTAAATTTTAGAAGACTTTATCTTTGTTTTTAGTTTTCAATAATGTACGTAGAGAAGAGAAATAGTCACTACAAGTGCTCTTCCCCTTCCCATTGTATTATCAAAAATAAAATTGTTCTTACTAAATTTGTTTGTAGTTGTTTCTTTTTTCAGATTTACAAGTTCTAACTTTAACATTGAACACATGATCCAAGAAAAGAAAAAGAAACAAAAGGAGGGACTTGATCATAATGAAAGCAACTGATGACTTGAAGGAAAAGGAAGAGAAAAGAATCAAAGGACTTGTACTCAACCTTCAGATACCTCATCTAGTAAGGTTTGAGCCTAAATAATTTATAATGGTCACTTTTCTTTCTTTTGAGTGTATCCATGCAATTTCATTTTATTTGATTTGATTGACATACACTGAGACAATTTTCCGTTTATAACTTTGAGCCTTTGTAGCCACCCTATAGTAAGCGGAATATCCTTTTACTAGCCACTTTCATCCTGAGTCTTTCTTTCAGTGACATAGCCTATAACTCTTAGCCATATGAGTGGAAAGATTCTTTATTTCCACCTTCTCTTTGGAGTTAGGTAGAATTTTAGTTCTTAAAGTTGTACAAAAAAGATTAAGTTTGGGGTTGCTCTTGGAAGTGAGCAAAGTTCTAAGTTTGGGATTAGGGTACTATATAAAATGATCAAAATTTCAAAAATATTGAGAAAACAAGAAGTGGAAAAAGTCACTTCTTCAAAAAAAAAGAGAAAGAACAAAAAAGAACGACTGAATCTCTAGTACCAGAAAGAAGGGACAAAGGGTTGTGAGAATAGAAGGAGAACTAGGCACCTAACTGTAAAGGTTTAAACCTACTTTCCTAAAAATATCCTACCTAAACATAAGTCAAGTTATAACTTGAAAAGAACTATAATGTGTGTGTTATGATTTCTATGATGAACTACTTTAGAACATGACCAAGCTAAGTATAATTTATTTTGCATGTTGATTGAGAGATGACCCTTATCCATTGCGTTAGTTAAAGTGAGCTAAGAAACAGGTTTAGTACTCGTCATTATTTGAGGACGTTTTTCGAATTTGTCAGATGGAAGTTGGAAGCTAGAACAATGGTCAGGTAACGAAAAAATATGTGATGTTCATTTGTTATTATACGACTTATGTCTGTTGAAATATGCAGTTACAGGTGAGTTACTAGAAGACAAACAAGGATTCAAGTTTGGGATTGTGATGACAGTCTATCATTTCATATAATTAGGTGAAGAATCGGTGAAAATCAAGCGAAATATGAGTCAAAAGGAAGAAGAAAGACCCAAGAATGAGTGAAAAATAGCCAAGTATGGAAGAATGGGACTTAGTGAAAATTCTGGTGAAAAAGAGTGTTTTTTAACACAACTACTAGAATAATCACATGCACCATCGTGTGTTATCGAGTGTGCGATATAGATGTATGAGTTATATCGCGCGCGCGATGCATCTATAATACGCACGACGGGCACTTTTATGGGCTTTTCCTGATGCGTTATGAGCTCTTTTTAAGGGGATTTTCAGCAATTTGACAAGGGTTACGATTTTGGGAGATTAAAGCATGAATTGGAGAGCACAAGTGGTGATTTTTTGAGTATTTGAAGCCATTGGAAGTCATCTCTTCAAGGAACTTATTATGTTATCTTTGTTTATCAATTTTGGTATTTTTAATTGCACTATGAGTAGCTAAATTCTTCTAGGTTAGGTTGTGTTAGGATGAGCCTATTTCTATATTGTTGGATTCTATATTGATTTGACCATTGTGTGAACCTATTGATCTATAATCTTATTTAATTTCTTCTTGCCCGTAATGCTTTTTATGTGAGATATTCTTTTAATTTGATTTTGGGCACATAGGGAATACTGACCATTAGTCTATATGTTGGACCTAGGGAAATTGTTGTACTTACGCTGGTTGAATAGGGATAGAAGACCCCGAGTAGTGACATAGAGAATTAATGTTATATACATCGCCTAACCCTGTTTACACTGGAGGACTAGGGATAGAAAGCTCTGAGTAGTGGTTAATGAGTTATTTCGTGAGGGATCGACTATAACGGTTTTGTTAATTCGTCGTGGGGTTATAGAGATTAGATCATTCATACAAGGAATAAAACATAAACAATAGATGAATATGGGATTCTATAACACAACCTGCCCGCTTTGGTGACATTGTTTACTCGTTTATTTATGTTTCACACTAAAACTCGAAAAAAAATTTTTTTACTAGTTTGTATACATTGCACACATTTTCTCTTGCTTTGAGGCAATCCTTGTGGATTTGATTTTTTTATTACTTCGACATTATCGGTACACTTGTCGAGAAGTCATCACATGTCTTTTAATAAAATAAAATAAATGCAGCAGTAGAACAATAACAAGAAGAAGAACAACAAGAACAAAAACAAGAACCACAAGAACTACAACAAGAGAAACAAGAACAAGAACAAGAACAAGAACAAAAATAACAACAATAACAAAAACAAGAAGGATAACAACAACAACAACATTAATAACAACAACAACAATAAGAATAAAAACAAAAGTAACAACAAAAAGAACAACAAGAACAAGAACAACTAATATTGCTATCTTGAATCCATGTTTTCCTAGTCTCATTCAAGTTGGAGAAGAGGTGATGGAGTTCTGAAATTTGTTAATGAAAGAAATTATGTTTTCGAGTTTTGTTTATGGAAAAACTGATGTTTTCGAGCTTGGTTTAGTGGAGAAATAAAGTGTCGTAAATGGAAGATGATGTTTGGAGGTAGAAGATGAAATTCATATAAGTTAGAAGTTCATCTAAGTTTTAGGTTTGACGTGGATCACTAATGATAGTGTCTTGGACGTTGATACTAATTAAATGGATGACAAATACTTGTTTAAGGACGGTGAAGAAACTCAATAAATACACTTATATTTCTCCATGACCCTGAGTGACTTTTCACCACGGTTGGAAATTCCAACTGTGATAAAAAGTGACTTAAAAATAAATAAAAATAAAATTGTAGGTGCCAGGATTCAAACTCATGATCATGCGTCACTTTTCACCACGGTTATACGTTTCTACCTTGGTAAAAAGTGGTTTAAAAATAAAACAATAAAATAAAATTGAGGTGTTAGGATTCGAACTCATGATCATGCGCCATTTATCACCAGGATTGAAAATTTCAACCGTTGTAAAAAATGGCTTAAAAATAAATAAAAAATAAAATTATAGGTGTTATGATTCGAACTCATGATCAAACGCTGTTTTCACTACGGTTGGAAGTTTCAATCATGGTGAAAAATGACTTAAAAATAAAAATAAAGGAAATCGCCTAAGTGAACAAATTCTACCATGATAGATATTTTAACCAAAATAAAATAGGGTTACGTAAGGTACTTTTTATAGTAGTGTTTGCATACTCTCTCTCTCTCTCTCTCTCTCTCTCTCTCTAATATAATATATATATATATATATATATATATATATATATATATATATATATATATATTATATATATATATATATATATATATATTATATAATATATATAATATATAATATACTACTTTATGGAGCAAGTTAGCAATGAAAAATTATGTATAAAAAATTATTAAAGAGATGATCAAATTGCAAACATCATAATAAAGGGAGTTCAAATTCAAGTATTTTAGAAGCTTAGAAGTTTAATAGATATAGAGAATTTAACCACAATAAATTCGGTGGTGTGTTAAGAATAAATCATTAGTCTTTCACTTATAATTATTTGGAATATAAGTTATGGTTAATTTTTGTTTTAAAATTCTATTATTGACGAGTCAGTTAAGATAGTTAGAGAAGCTAGAGAAATGTGGTTAGTTAGAGTTTGTTGATGTCTTGTACTGCAAGTGACAAATATATAAACTCTTGTATTTTGAAAATTGAATAATAAGTGCAATTGTGTTTATTCTCTCTACTCAATCTTCATTACTTTCATTTATTTTCAATTCCAAAAGGTGAAAAGTGTGTTTGTGAACGATGCTTTGAACAAAATCTTGTATGTCTCTTTGATATGCCAGTGTGTTTGAGTTTTGTTCTACCCAAATATGAGGTTGTACTTCTCGTTTGGTTGAAAGTAGTTGTTTTGTTTTGTATTGCACCTGCTTTGAGAATGTGGATTACTGAACATCCAAATTTAAACACATTTTGGAACACCGTATAAAAACTATTAGGTTAAAATAGTCTTTAGTTAGCGAATTTTTTATTTTTATCCTTATATTTTATTTATTTTTGTCTGTATCCTTATATTTTATTTTTATGTTGGTTTTAGTTCTTAAAATTAAAATCTGCAAAAAAATCTATAGATTTTAATTTGAAGGACTAAAACCGACAAAAAAATAAGATATATGAACTTAGACAAAAAAAATTACAAAGATCAAAACCAAAAATTCACTAACTTACATGAATCAACATACTATTTAAGCTAAAATATTATATACAGAATTTTTATTAAATACCTCAATTGTTAGAAAAACAATAATAATGTAAGATTCACAGTATTATTAAAGGTGTATATGGATTAGGTCAACCTAAGAATTTAGGTGAAATTCACATAATTTTTTTTTAAAAAAATGGATTGGATCGGGTGGATTTAAAAACTAAAAATTTATTTAAAAAATTGAATTTCATGTAAAATCGGACTCAAACCACAAAATCTACTAATCAACTCATCAAAAATTTATTATTACAATTTTAATAATTTTTGCAAATTAACTTAGTTGTTATAGATTTAGTCTCTTAACATTTACTATTTTAATGAACCAGCTTTAATTAATTTTGAATGTTTTATTTATTAGTTATTTTGATGCTAATATAATTTTATATCATTCAACTTTAATTTGTTGTTAGTATTTTATGATAATTTTATTAGTTGATGATATTATTTATTATTTTATGATATTAAAAGATAATAAAAATAGGTTATTTAATTTTTTTAAAGAAAAAAGAGTATTGAATAATTTTATGAAAGAAATATGATTACTCATCATTTAATCATTTAAGATGAATAAAAAAGAAAAATTATTTTAGCAATCCATAACCAAATCCAATCAAACTAAAAAATTAATAGGTTCGTCCAAACTAATTCATGGGTGTAATGAATAATTATTTTATCTTATTCAAATTAAAATATTTTATATGAATTAAATATTAAATTTGTCAAACTCAACCTAAACCGACTCACGTAACCCTTCACTATTGTGGTACTCATTGTACTTGTTTTTTTTCTTTCTAAAGTTGCTTTTTAAAAAAAACTATGGTGAACTAGTAAACTTGTAATAAACTAGTTAATTCATTATTTTGTAATTGATACAAATATTGTATTCTAATTCAATATTTACAATCCGGATGTTTATAACAAATCAATCTAATATAATTTTATAATAATTTTAAAAATATATAACTAGTAACTTCACTTTGTATCTCTGTTTCATTGACAAATATTAGAGTAAGAATTAGAGTTAAAAAACCAAACTTAAATCATGAGTCGTATAAACAAGGTAAGTGGTTCATCTTATATATATATATATATATATTAATATATATATATATATATATATATATATTATATATATATATATATATATATATATATATAAACAAATTTTAGAGATACAAAGACTTATTATTAAGTGAAATCCTAATTTAACGTATAACACTACACAGCATAAAATACTCAATTTTATATTTTTTAATATTTTATTTGTACCTTGAAATGCGTGCTTGTACATAAATAAATAAATACATCACTCACATGATATAAGATATCATATAGAATATTAAGATTTTTTTTAAATAACTACATTTTTCAAATTAAATATTAAAATAATCATTAAAAAAACGAAAATAATCACATTTTCAAATAGATGCGTTAGTTGATCTCACGCATCCATTTAGGTCTAAGAGGAGGCGCCAGTTCCGTTGGCGCATGCTTCTAGAGCATTGCATGGAGGCGTCAGGGTTGCTGGCGCATGCATGTGTCTTTAGCCACATGCGCCCATGCATTTGGCGCATGCATGTGTCTTTAGCCACATGCGTCCATGCATATGCGTATGCATGCAATGCGTGTTTGACAAATTAAGATGTATGCACCAGATGTATTGACGCATACACCAATGCATAGACACATGCGCCAGCAATCCTGCCGCCTCCATGCAATGCTTTAGAAGCATGCGCCAAGGGAGCTGCCTCCTCCTCTTAATATTAAATGGATGTGTCAGATGAACTGACGCATCTGTTTGAAAAGATGATTATTTTCGTATTTTTTCTGAAAAAATAATTATTTCAGTAATAAATTTGAAATATGTGGTTATTTAAAAAAAAAATGAATATTAATGTTAAATTTAATGTTATCATAACATTTTTCGTCATAACACCCCAACTCGTATATTAATACGATGTGAGATATCTTTGAGGTGTATTCAACACCAACTTTTTGAAAAAATAACAACACTAGTTTAAGAGTAATGTTATTCCTACACTCATTTCCTACACCAAACACTGCTCACCATATTTATACGGTGAATAATATTTTTTTAATAAAATAACATTAAATATTTATTTTAAATAAAAATATATTTATAAAAAATATATATTTTTAAAATTAATTTTATAATAAAATATAATATTTATCATTAATCAATTTTATTATTGCATTAATCACAAAAATATATGTTAGTAACCACATATTTTCCTTATGATAGCTAATTAACAGACTTCACTATTTCATTAATCAATAAAAGATATAATATTAATCAAATTCTGACATTAATTTATAATTTATTTATAAATTAATGTCAAAACTTGGTTAATATTATGTCTTTTATTGGTTAATAAAATAGTGAAGTTAGTTAATAAAATAATAGGAAAATACGTGGTTAATAACATATATTTTTTATGGTTAATGTAATAGTAAAATTGGTTAATGATAAATATTATATTTTTATTATGAAATTAATTTTTTAAAAAATATTTTTTATTTAAACTAAAATTTTAATATTATTTTATTAAAAAATCATTGTTCACCGTCTAAATACGATGTAAATGGATGAAGCAGTACTAATAATGAGAGACACTTTTAGGTAACTTCAACATCAAGTTTTTAGAAAATAACAATTCTAGTACCAAGATTTACTGTATAATCATTATTATTAATAGTACTCTCATTATCATTCCAATTAACTGTGGTTAATTTTTATTACTGCCATATTCATTACAGTTAACTTTTTTGGTTTTTACTTTGCTAAAGTTACTTTTTATAAAGTTGGTCATGCTGAGCTGGTAAATTTGTAATAAGCCTGTTATTTTAGAATTTCCTACCAATATTTTGTAGTTAAAATCCGGATGTTTATAATAAATCACTCAACTATATTTTTGTAATAACTTTAAGAGTATATAAAAGTAACCTCACTTACAAACATTAGAGCAAGAGTTAGAGTTGAAAAGCAAAGAGAAACCATGCGCCATAGAAATCTGGTAAGCGATCCATATTCTTGTTCTGTTATTTTTTTTATTCTCTAAAATTATATATATATATATATATATATATATATATATATATATATATATATATATATATCAAAAAGTACAGGTTGGGTGTTTTCTTTGCAAGGGAAGGGAAATTCAGAAGTCTTAATAGGTATATAATAACTTAGATAGTGAGAGTTTGTTCTCGGCGGCGAGAAGTCTTGTGCAGTGGTTTTTAAGGTTGTTAAGGGACCAACTCACGTGAGATGAGAGACCTTGTTGGTGGTCGGCGCTGCTGGATTGTAGGGTAGGCAGTTACATTGACATTCTGTTACGGCTATCGGGAGCGTAATGCTCTTTGAGTAGTGGAGAGTGTGTATGACTTAGAGTTTGTCCTTTATTCCATTGTGTGGTAATGTATTTATAGGAGTTTTTCAGCACCTAGGTTTTTTACCTCCTGAACGTGGTCTTAACTGCTCCCTTTTTATATGAGAGGTTATTGACCGCCTATATTCTAGGAGTCAGTAGAAACTATTTCTGAATTGAATCCTACGTTTGAGAAACCCTTTGGGCGAATACTTTAGATCATGTCTTGGCCCCCATTGCTGAGCGAGGGCGCCCTAGTCTAGGATTGTATCAAATATAACACTACACAGTCCATCTAGCACTAAGGATTTTCTTTAAAGGGGATGTTTAAAACTATATTCCCCTCTTATGAACCGCCCCTCGCCCTATTAACAGCTCATTTGCCTGAGGGTGGTCTCCTTGAGTGGAAATGCTCCTCCATTGTGGGTGAGTCCCTCAGCGAGTAGGCGGGTCATTCATCAAATGTGCTTGAATTCGCTGATGCCTATGTGGCAAGGGTGTTTAACAAACTTGGATAAACAAGCTTGTTTTTAGGTGATGTTCCGAGGTACCCAAACGCCAATCATTTTTGCCAAATTGAGTGTTTGAGGGGAAGAGACATGGAGAACATTCATTGCACCTCATGATGGTATTTCTCAGGAAGGCAAATCACCTTCTCGTCTTCACACGTGGCTTCCAAACGTGGAAACTTTCCCGTTTTTGGGGCCAACCTCTTGGGTGTGAGTCCATTTCCTTAGACTTTCTATATATTTCATAAGCATTATTTCACTTCTTTTTTCTTTTCAATAATGGCCTTTTATGTTAGATTTAGTTTTCTCAAACCCTTACTTCCATCCATCATGGTGAGGAAAACTAAGTTCATTCATGTGTGAGTCATAACCTCATTGTATTCTGTTGCAGACATGATCAACAAGTTTTGTCATGACATCAATTTTTCTAGCATGGGAAGAGAGAGGGATGTGCTCATGGAGCATTGCTCGAGGGATGAGAGGGAAGACATGGATACCTCTGGTGATCCATCTTCTCTTTACTTCTACCTTCATCTTTTCGTTATCTATGATTTGGGGGTTATGGTTCCTTTCTCTTCTTTAGAAATGAGGTTCTTAACCACCACCAATGTGGCCCCTCCCCAGGTTACTCCAAATGTTTGGATTACACTTAGGGCTTTACAAATAATATGTTGTAACTTTAATGTGTCTCCCTCTATCAGGGTGCTTTTGTACTTCTACAGAACAAAGTTTCTTCCCATAAGTGGTTGGGTAATGTTGCACCTTTTTTCTGGGGTGCGTTTTTTGATACCCTTCGCCAATCCTTACGGGGACTGGAAAGACAAGTTTGTTCGCATAAGAGGGCGGGATAATACGTCCCATGTTATCGCATGAGTGGAAGGCGAGCATTTGTCCCCCCTATCTTGTACTGCAGATCCTAAATTTACCGTGAGGTTGGACTCGTGTGCTCTTTCTCGTTTGAACCGTGAAGTGATTCAAGTATTGGAGTACTTTCCCCGAAATCCAACTTCCTCATTGCCCAAGACCTTGAAGATAGACACTGAGTGTAGAAGTATCTAGGTAAGGGTAAATACTTTTTTTATCTTTGTTTCACCATATGGACGTGCTCTAACGGCCTGCTATGTTTTGGTGAGATAATGGTGGTGCCCCTAGATGAACAACAAGAGCGTCCGGTGAAGATGCAGTTGGCCCAGCAACGGACGGTGTTGTCTTTTTCTCGTGGCACTATTAACACCCAAGGGATGATGCAGGGTGAAACTTCTCGGGTGACCGAGATTTTCCCTCTCAAGATTCCCAATAGGAAATAGAGTTCTTATGGGTTGTTAGGAAGCCAAGAGACACGACCCAAGGTGGAGAGATTGGTGGATGTTCTGACTCCCTCTGAGCCTTATGTGTGGAACAACCCCACCTTTGATTCCGTGGATTTTGCTGATCGTTTCTTTTCATTTTCTAGGAACTTTCCAGGTGATTATAAAATGCTTTTTGCCATGTCTCTCACCCAAAAATCAAATTTACTAGAGGTCTGACTTATGAGATGTTTCTTGGTGGAGAAAGTGTTAAAGGATTATCTAAAGGTACTTGCAAAAAAAAAGGGAAATTAGGTGCATGTTTAGTTTGTAGAGGTGGATGGTTTGAAGAAGTTGCTCGAGGAAGCTCAAAGTGCTCTTGAAAGCACCAAAGAGAAGGCACCTTAGCTTACAAATGAGGTTGCGACAGTCCCTGCTCACCATTTTGAGGAAGAGAGAAGGTGGGTAGCCCTTCTTTATCCTCATTAGGATTTAAGCCCCATGGATCCTTTTAAGGTGGTTCTGGATGGGGAGTTGGTGGACAAAGAATGATTTATTTTCTTTTTTCCTTTTTGGTTTGTAATCCTATTTACCCCTCTAGGGGCTTTTGAACAGCGGCGTCCCTTATGGGCGTCTTTATATTAACTGCTTTCACTATTAACAATTCTATTATTTTGCCTTAATCTTAAGACGTAAGTTACTATGGCCGCTTCTAAGGCGGTGAGAATCCATTTTCGGGGGGGATTTGTAACACTCTAAACCTCTTAATAGATAAATCATAGAATAATTCAAGCATTGAACATAATGTACATGTTTAGGATGTCACTCATCATAAAGTAACACCTTCCCCCAAATAAGGTAAAACATTTTAATGCACATGTCATCGCATGCTCACCTTCACTTAGGGTATCATCACACTAGAAATTCATCAAACAAACAAGCTTCACAATAATTAAATCTCAATAAAATACCTTATTTGAATTAAAATAATGTGGCAAAAATCTCCATTATAACATAAGCTCAAAATGTTAAGAGCATAACATACGACTCTCGATTAGCAAAACACAAACTGAATAAAACAATCAAACATTCCTAAACCCGATGTTACAGAATCAGAGCAAGACTTCTAAAATAATGAGGAACTAAAAAAATTAACTCTGAGAGCTAACTTCCACTTACTGTAGCAAACAAACAACCTTCACAATAATTAAGTTTCAATAAAATACCTTATTTGAATTAAAATAATGTGGCAAAAATCTCCATTATAACATAAGCTCAAAATGTCAAGAGCATAACATACGACTCCCGATTAGAAAAACACAAACTGAATAAAACAATCAAATATTCCTAACCCCGATGTTACGGAATCAGACAAAGACTTCCATTATAACATAAGCTCAAAATGTCAAGACCATAACATACGACTCCCGATTAGCAAAACACAAACTGAATAAAACAATCAAACATTCCCAACCCCGATGTTACGGAATCAGAGCAAGACTTCTAATAATGAGGAACTAAAAAAATTAACTCTGAGAGCTAACTTCCACTTACTGCAGCAACTTCTACTCTTGGGTATCTACAAGATGTCCATAGTGGACAACATCAAAGCAAAGGGGGTGAGAAACAATAAACCAATATAAACAATGTAAAGAATGTTAAGGTATAGAGTAATGCCTCACCAATTCCCACATGAAACCGGCTACTCGCTCCCGGTCCCCACCATAGGACTAGAGCACACAAAACTTCGTTACCATCATCATAGATAACGCTTCACTAATTCTTCATTATAATTAGCTACTCGCTCCCGATACACAACACCATACCAGAGCACACCAAAATTGGATTGAAGTCCCTACACCATGATGCATGACTCTCAACAACATGCATTATCACCAAAAAGATTCCCGTACATATCTCACCATTTGTACAACACATCATTCATCATACCCAATAATAAATTCATGCCAGGACATCACTAAACAACATCAACTCAACAAATGTAAATCCAAAAGCATTTATTCATGTTACTCAATAAAAACAACAATAGATCATCGTATAACCATAATGATTCGCTAATCGATCACACAAGTTAGCATAAACATTGTCATAGTAGGCATATAATTATAATTCAAACATTTAACCAAGCATCATCATGTGGTAACTCTGTGTGTTAGCTTTCCAACGCTTCAAACCGTGACTCAATTTGAGTCATGAAACTCAAGTTACGCTAAAAAACATCTCACTTGGTACAAAATCCAGGGAGCTGCTACGGCTGCACGTAATACCTGCTACACTCCCCGGGCCAAAATCCCCCTTTGGACACGCCTCTGGGTCAAAAACCAGAAGGTTACTACAACCGTCCGTAGCTCTCTCTCTCTCATTGATAACTATCAGCAGAGTAATAGAGGGATTATTTATCGTTTCATTTACATCGATAAATGTATGTTAAATACCTCTCTCTCTCTCTCCCTCCCTCCCTTCTATCACCAGATTAATGACTATCACCAATACAAATAAGAATTAATTCTCAAACCATAAACCCTAAGCACAAATTAGGATTTACCAACTTTATCGTAGTGGCTTACGCTTAAAAACTTTTAATATTTGTTTTCAGCCACCTTCATGACAGCAGAGTCCAGTATATTAGAAGTAATGAATTCATTTTGTTGGAACTTCCAAGCTTTTCATATGACCAAAACACATGTCACCGGTATGTAAGTTTTAAACGCGCACCTAAAGACTTAAACTGATCCAGTAAAAAAGAGAGAAAATTTAAATAGACAGTGGAAAAGATTAATATATAACATAACATAGCATAACAATTTTGAATACACGCCATTCTATAATAATATATAGCATAATAGAGCATAGAAATTTTGAATACAAATAATTTTGAATATACAGTAAATAACCAAACATTCACATAGTTGATAGAACATTAACATAGCAAATTGCAAGGCGTTTGTTTGTTTCCTCTAATTAACACCAACTTCCTAAAAACTAAACAATTTTGAGAACATTGTGAATAACACAACATTCACATCACATAGCAAATTACAAACTACTTGATTGTTTTCCATAATTAACACCAATTTACTAAAAACTAAACAAATTAGAGAACACAATATTCACAATATTCACATAGCAAATTTCAAGGTCTTTGACTTTTCTGTAATTAACATCATTAACATCAAGACCGTTTTTAAGAGTAGTAAGAAGGACTATCGGACATGATCTCAAATTTGTCAGAGTTAAACTATAAGTAAATAGGATCTCATAAAATATTGAATAGATTAAATCATAATTTAATAATATCTTTATTTATTTTTTCATGGTTAAACTATGAGAAATCTACGCTGAATTTCCAAAAACTTTTAAAAAATCCTGATTAACATCAATTTTCTAAAATCTAAACCCGTAATAAATTTGGGTACATAAATTGATTTTAGGTAATATTAAATTTCCACTATTTTTTTTTATGTTT